>NW_010241534.1:0-1454 GCF_000690775.1 Eurypyga helias
ACTCAATTACCTAATCCCTATGTAAACCATACAGATAGAATGTGTGCTTGTCCTTCCATAGTGGACAGATCACATGCAGGGTTTCAAGTCTGGTACTGCTGGTAAAGCTAGTGGGTTCAACCATTTAGGCTTACGTATCCAGTGTAGGTTCTCATATTGTTACAACCAGAGTGTCTGGGGATGAACACTTCTGTGTTGACCCGAAGGATGTGATCTATTTTCTGTGTCCTTTTTCAAATTACTTTTTAAGTGTTCAGCTTTTGTTATGCAGTGTGTCATCATTGTAACTTGCAGATTCTTAGATATTTATGTATGCCTTCTGTATTTTGTATAAATAGCTTTTGAATTACAAGAGTTGAAGTCCTAATCTTCAGAATCTTCTCATCTTTGTTCTAGAAGCGTGTTTAATATAGCATTACATACTGGTAATAATGTCTTTAGAGCTGTATATCGCTACTAGGATTACGCAGCTTATATTGCATGTTCTTTACTCTCTCATCATGTTATAGGGCAATCTATCCTTTATTTCTGTTCGGTAGGTAAAATTAGTGGTCTTTCCACCCACTCTATAATGGCCTGTTGCCTGGGCTCAGTTTTACTTTTGTTTCAGCCTCCCTTCAGATTCCTCCAGCTCAGAGGTCCAAGTGTCAGGGGCCTTACAGACTTTGATTCAGGTATGGTGAGTCCATCCGTGTTCAGCTGTCTTGACTGCTATTTTAGTTGTCAATAGGACTTGGTAGGACCCTTGTCACCCCACCACTAATGGAGCTTCCTCCCACTCCTTAATGAGGACCCAATCTCCAGGTTGAACGTTATGGACTGCAAAATCCAGGGGAAGAGTTTGTGGCAGCTGAGCTTCCTGTTGGAGAGATTTCACAAGACACAGTATTCTGGCCACATATTGTTTTAGGTACACATCACTTATTACCACCTCTCTACTGGCTTGAGAACCAATGGGGTAGGGTATTCCATACATCAACTCGAAGGGTGATAACTTAATGTCCCCTCTAGGCCTTGCCCTTATTCTGGCCAGAGCCAGGGGCAACAGTCGTGTCCATTGAATTTTAGTTTCCAAGACTAATTTCAAAAGATGTTTCTTAATTTCTCCATTCATCTTTTCTACTCATCCTGAGCTTTGAGGGTGCCAGGGGGGTGTGTAGTTCCCACTGCACTCCCAAAGCTGTCATGATCCCTTGAAGAATCTTTCCCGTAAAGCGGGTCCCTCTATCAGAATCTATAGCTTCTATTATTCCATACCATGGGATTATTTGTTCTAAAAATATTTTAATCACTGATCCAGTAGTTGCTGAAGCAACAGGAAATGCTTCCGGCCATCCTGTAAGCTGACATACTATTACCAAAAGATATTTAAGCCTCCCCACTCAGGGCATTTCAGTAAAATCCACCTGACGTCTCTAACAGGCCTTTCTAATTCTTAAAATTAAAGAATGCCT
>NW_010241535.1:0-6748 GCF_000690775.1 Eurypyga helias
GCAGCGCCGCACACAGAGGCAGAGAAGGACGCGGCGCACGCAGAGCACTGGGTGAGCCAAGCAGATCCGGGGCACGGTCTGTGCTCCTTCACGACCCCCCGAGAGTTTGGATCCCACCTCGCACTCAGCTGCCTTCAGGAGGACAAGCAGTACAAGTGGCCGCAGAGCTGCTCCCAGGAAGGACAGGCACAGCCCCGTGCTCAGCGCAGAAGCGGCCGTGAGGTCAAGGAAGAGGAGGGCAGCTGGCCTGGGACAGTCGGCACTTCCCTCAGCAGCTCCGAGGCAGAGCACAAGCCTTAAGAGCTGCAGAGCTCCGCACGGGCAGAACTTGGTGTGAAAAGGTACAGAAAGAGGACGCAGCAGCGGGACAACCCTGAGAGGGAGAGGAGCTCCCCACAGGAGCAGAGAACCACACTGGGCAGGCTGGAGGGAGGGAAACCCCGCAGTAACCAGTCACCAGGGTCAGAAGCGGAGTCGGAGAGCAGCAGACAGCGACAGATTCCAGAGAATAAGGGAAAGCCCAGAGATTAAATGAATTACTGACAAAACCAGGAGCATGTGGAGACCTACACAGAGCAGGGGGGCAGGGAACAGCCTGGGGTGAAGAACAAGGTCTGGCTTCCAGAACCATCACCGAGTCTGTTGGGATGGAGAGGGCTGGGGTGTCCGAAGGCAGGTCCAGGTTTCCTTCTGGGGATCTCGCTGGAGATATTGACCTTCCCACATGGCTACTGCATGGCAGGAGACCAGGTCGTGCTTTAGGGGAAGAACAGGCTCTGGAAAACAACTGACAGGCTCCTGGGAGTTACTGCAGAGGTGAGCCAGCAGCAGGGCAAGAGCAGGAAGGGAAATCTTTAAGCCATGGGAGGTTGTGGACACTTGCCACATCCCAGGAGATTCTCCTCCTAACCATTTGCCCATGTCTTTCTATCTCCCCTCCTCCCTGTGATATTTCCGTGCCATCTACAGCTCCTCTCCTGGGCAACTTCTATTTCTATCCGGTGCCAACCATAGCAACCATCTCATGGCTCCCCAACGGCACACACCGTCTCGCTCTTATGCTAAAGAGCAATTCCAGAGCTCAGCCATTTTAGAACCACTGACTGGAGACAGAGGTTCACTCCAGGAACAGCTTCAGCTCTTTCCAGAAGTTACTGTTCCTTAATGTTCACAAAGTGTCCCTCACCTGGGGGTTACACCACTGAGCTACGCTAAAGGATCGAATGAGCACTTGGATCTGGTTTGCTGGGGGCAGCATCAGCCAGGAGAGGTTCTGCCCCCTTCAGCAGGTTGCTGACCCAAGCCACCCTGGCATCCCGCTGCTGCCCAGCCGTACCTGGCACGCACGGGAAGCAGGAGCGCAGCCCTGCACGGGGGCCCCGTCTCTGCTGCATCTCCTCAATGTCCCCAGCCAAACCCACAAAAGGAAACCTAAACGCACCTTAGGATGCCCGGCGCCCTCACTCCACCAACCCCGGCAGACTTACAGACGGCCCCTTGGGCACCCAAACTGATGTTCCCTGTCTTCGTTGTCGGTGGGACCTCACCTCAGATTTGCTGCCAGCCCCTGAGCAGAGGCTCCCACAAAACTATTCCTGTTGGCCCGGAGGCAGATCCCAGGGCTGAAGACTCCCTTAAGTCGCAGACCTGGGCAGCTTCCGATTCCCTCATTTTCATCAGAATATGCATCCCAGGATACATTTTCTTCTAACCAGAACATAGCACAGGTTCAAGGAAACCGCACGTTTCTCCTGGTCTCGGAGCACCTGGGTAATACAGATTCTGACGTGGAGGTTCAGCTCATGGTCTGTCCTGTTTCTGTGTGCTGGGGTTTGGGTTCTCCTCCTTTCCTGACAATCGATATGGAATGGGTAAGCAAGCTGCCCGAGGCAGAGGGAAGTATTGCGTCAATAAGGCGATGGCTGTCAAATAAGGAGCTAGTTCTGGGATCTCCTGTTTGGCTGGCGAGGTGCCTGGCGAGAGGCCTCTGATTCCCAGCTTCTGTCTGGACTCCTCAAACTCCCAGCATCCTCCTCTGGACTCCTTTCCAGCAGAGGAGGGACATCTTTGCTCAGTGCTGGTGACACGTCAGTTCGGCCACGGCCATGCGCTGACCCCCCTGAAGTGTCACGTCGTGACATGAGCCCCCACCTGAATGCCAACAGCCCAGCCGGGCTGCTGGCAGCGGAGCTGGGCACTGAACTCACTGACCAGGGAGAATAGAGGATGGGAAGAGCCCTCCCTCACCACAAACACCCTTGGCTCGGGACCTCCCTTCTGTTCAGCCCCCCCAGACCCTTCCATGCCCCCGCCTCTCCCTCCCTGACAACTGCCTTTGACCATGGACCAATAGCAAGAAGTAAGCCCCGTAACAATCCCAACTCCCATGCAAATCTAGCGTCCAGGAACGAGGCAAAACACACTCCGCTCATAAACACAGATCAAAGCCCAAGAACCACCCTACCCCATGGTTTCCTGCCATGGCGAGGAGTCACCTTGGAACCAGACACCTCTTACATGGACTGGGCAGTGTTGGCATTTCTGACCCAGTCCTACAACTCACACCTCCCAAAGCTTTTCGGAATATAAATCTTGTCAACCAGAAGGTAAATCACTGGCTTGTGGCTCACTTCTCCTCTGCGAAAGCTGTGAGTACCCTGAATGCCTGACACAGACTGACATTCCTCAGGCAACATTCAGAAGAGATACTAATGGCCTTTTCCTGCCCGTTTTCACCTTAATTATTGAAGAATTTGGCACTGCATCTTCATGGAGGGTGGGACAGGCAAGATAGTTGGATCCCAGTGAAATACAGGTCAGCTGCAGCAAGTGCAAAAGCAACTACCTTAATCTCTTAACCTGAAGGTCAACAGAAGCAGCAAGTGATCCAGGTTTACCAGTCACGCTGCTGCGCTTCCTTAGCACAATCTATTTGTGGCCATGAGGAGTGGTGAAAACCAGCACTAAGCTTCTGCTGCTTCCATCTTTCCACTGGAAACAACCAAAAGGCCTCTCCCGAGACTGCCAAAATGCACGAGTAGTAGAGGCAGCAAGTGCCAGCCCACCCGTGCCGTGGGTGGGCAGCTCCCGGTGAGAGCTAAGCCTCCAGCCTGTGCTGCTCGTGTCCTGGAGCAGGTGGGTCTGGTTCTGCCCATGGCCAGTATCCCAGAGCCAGCCATGCTTTGCAGATGCCAGAGACACCAAGAACCGTACAGACCTGTCAGACTGAACCCGGGGCCTTGAGGTAGGGGCTAGCGAACCGCCAGAGACCTGGGTGCTCCCCAGAAGGTGCGTGGAAGACAACGATACATGCCGAGACAGACTGGTAAGAGGCAGGCACAGCACATCCCACCCCCTCTGCGGCTCACACGCCTCTTTCCATTTGAGATTCCCAACCTTCCTCCTCTGAGAGGAAATACCCGAGCCTTTACTGTCAAAAGTGAAGGAAGGACTCAGTTGTTTCTTTCAAAACACAGAAACTGGGATGACGATGCTTTTCAGCAGGTGAAAGTGAATCAAAACTCCCCATGAAAACCCACCACTGAACACAGCCCAAGCCAGTACTGTTCTACAGACCGGCCCAGCAGGACCTGGCAGCCTGTCTCCGGAGAACCAAGAACCCGCTGGCCAAGGGCACCGACACCCACGTTCATCTGCCAATAAAGCCTCAGAAGGGCAGAGGTTTCCCAAAAAGCTGGATACTCAACCACTGTTCCATTCGTACCGGCTTTGGAGAGCCAGGAGAGAAAGGCCTGAGAGGAGGAGAACTGATCACAGGCACCGGGCGGGAATTTACCCCAGCGTCTTCACTGGGAAGCGAAGGTGAAGCCAAGCCAGAGCTAAGGCACAGGATTAGCAAAGACCGTGTCCTGTGTGCCCACCTGCACTGCCCTGCTGCCGGAATGCCAGCTCCCTCCAGCCCACGGCAACATCCTCCGTTCCTCCCAGCGCAGGGCCCGAGGGCCGGCCATCAGCCGGCAGGCCACGGAACGCGTTCTGTCCCGGGAAGGCTGCGCTTCAGGTCGCTCCCCTCTGCTGCCCCGCCGGTTCTCACAAAACTGGTAGAAACGGGTTAGTTTAACGCTTCAGCAGAAGGGAAGGTGTTTGCCCCAGGCAGATAGGAAGCATGCATGCTAAGGGGATGAAGGAAAAACGCCTGCAAACTGAGAAGTTCAAACCAAAGTAGCTCAGAGCTTTTTCTAGCCTTTCCTGTCAACAGCTACAAAGCTTGTGCTGGAGTCCAGAAAGACACAGTCCTGTAGCTGATTCAGGATTTTTCATGGGAAAGAAAAGTAAATCCCCTTTTTCCATCTCCGTAAATTCTCTCCCGAATAACTTCTGTGCGTTCATTTACCCGTAACCGACTCTCCCTCCTCCCATGCAGCTACTGGGCTGACGGACAGTCCCTATCACCTCCCCTCCTCCCCAGGTACTTCGGCTAAGGAACACTCCACTGGCTACAGATCCACCCTTCGTCTGGAGTAGCTCCCTGCATGCCAACCAGCCAGCCTCGTCACCTTCAGCCTCCCGCGGCATCTTGCACGGGCCTGGAGGTCTCTCTCGCCTACCCATGACTTGGCATTATCACAGGCTTTCCACTACTGGCAGTTCACTTGGCTGAGTGGCACCCACCGAGATCTCAACCTCAGACATTTATCACAAAGACCTACTGCCGGATCCTTACCGAGCTCTGTTTCTCCATTTTGAGATGCAGCCATCCCAGGGGCTACCTAGGACGGTCAGTGCAGGAACATCTACAAGTCCGTGTCCCACAGAAGCTCACGAGCGCCGCTCCCACCCTTGCTCCCCTGAACGAGACGCGCTGCACCCCTCACTCACGTACACACGGCCTCTGGCTCTTACCCGTGCGGGACTTCGCTCACCAGACTTTTGTGAGCGAGTCCATCAAGCACTTACCACCATATCCGCTGAGGACGTGACTCAGGTGCTGAAAGCAGGCACGAGGGTGAGGGCAAAGGACATGACAGGACAAGGATTTTTTGTCCAGCAAGACCGTACTGCAGAGCTACACATCGCTCTGCCTGCGGAGCTGGAGCAGGGCGGAGGATCCACAGCCTGGCCTTGTCAGGTCGCAGGAAAGGAAAGGAGAGGAGGAAAAAGGGCTCCTGGCTTGTGCACGATGGCTACTTGCTGGAGAAAGCGTAAGGACAGACATGCAGTCTGGATGCAGCCAACCGGTGCGGAGCCAACAGGGAGAGGGAGTGCACTGACCTTACCCAGCACAACACCCCCGGCCCCGGCAGAAGAGCAGAATCCCTGTCCTGGAACAGGGCCCAGCCTGCGGTGCTTTTCGCAGGGGACCCAGAGCTACTTGGAACAGAAACAGCCTCGTCCGAGATCAGAGCCTTCAAACCGGCGCTTCTTCCCTCTGCAGTCATAAGCCAGCAGGCACCAGCTGCAGAATTTGCCGCAGTGTGTGTGCGCGTTTCTGCTGCGCGAGTGTGCAGCAGCCACGCTCCTCCCCTCCAAGCTCCCCGTGACAAATGTGTCCGGCTCCCTCCCTGCTCCTCTCCCTCCATCACCGAGTCCCAGGCTGAGCGCTCTCAGCCCCCTCTCCTCTCGTTAAGAGAGCTTTTGCTGGCATCACTGCTGGCTCCAGCTCCCACCCTGGGCAATGGGGTTTGCCCCTCCTGCTCCCTCTTACCCAAACCAGCAGCATCCAACAGATTCACGGCCACACACCCCACTCTGGGGCAAACCCTGCTCCAGCTCCTCTACCTCTGGACCCTGGAGGCAAAAAGCTCTGTTCTGAAATACTTCAACACAATTTAGCATTAACGTACGGGTGATTTAACACTTCACCAAGACGTTTGTTGGTGGCAATGCCAAAGGGTGCCAAAGCTACCCTACGAAAATAGAACCTTCTGTGCCTGTGGGCTGCGAAGGTGCCAGTGCCACACTGCCACTGGTGATGCAGGACAGCTAATACAGGGAGAAGCTGGCCCCTCACGCCTCTGTGCTGTGTGGGAAATGCAGCAGGGAAAGGGATGACTAAGGACCACTGCTAGGAGAGAGAAAGCACTTTGCTGTTCTTCCTGAAGCACAAAATCCCTCACTATGGCCTACTGGGACACAAATCAGTGCCAAGCCTGGCTACATCTCATCTCCTCTCCTCTGCTGCCCTAGAAAGGCTGCATCACTCACATTTTACAGGAACCTTCCCTTTTTCCTCCCCACTAACTGGGTGCATTTGGATGGGTTTTGGCCTTCTGTAGGGGAAGGACAGTGTGGAGCAGCTCAAAGCCAGACTTCGGCTACTTCAAGACTACTCGTGTGTGGGTGTGCAGCATCAAAAGGGACAGAACTTGCAGAAGGGGCCTTGTGTCTCTCCTCCATCTCCTCAGCAGCATGACAGTCCACCTTAACAACCCTCCCCCCTCCTAACCGGCTTTAGCCTCATTCCAGCATCCGCACTGGGCTGAGCAGTGATACAGGCATTAACACTGGCTGTCACCAAGCCGTGCCCAAAGGCAGCCACCTCCTCCCTTCCCAGTAGCACACCACCTTCAAGAAAGCCCATACTGGGACAAACCACAATGCTGCAGGACTCCTTAAGTCCCTGACAAGCAGAACGTCTTCTGCAGATTCTTCTCTGGACCCATCCTCATCCTTCTCGGCGTTTGAGCCACTGACACAAGTGCAGAGAACAGCTGAGCAGCCAGGGAATTCGGTTCCTGTGCTCGGGACACGCAGCTGAGAGGGGCGAGGTCCGCGGCCCCCCTGCAGC
>NW_010241536.1:0-674 GCF_000690775.1 Eurypyga helias
CGTGTCCCGGCTCTGCCGCGCTCTTCCAGGCGCGCAGTCCTCCGCCCTCGGCCTCGCTCGGAGCTGCTCACGCTGCATCAGCTCTAATCCCGGTGAACTCAACAAGACGAGTCCGAAGGGCAAAAACGATCAAATATGACCCGTCGGAACACAGAATCTACCTCTTTTTTTCCCGTTCAAAGGCGAGCCCAGCTCAGAGGACAGATCTCGGCTGCAGGGAGCGCATCTCGCCATTGAATGCTCCCGGAGGATCTCACTCCTGCTCCGCGAGGGTCCGCGGGGCGAGGGGCATCCCCAGGAGAGCGAGAGGGTAGCCCCCCTCCACCAAGGAGCGGGGTCTGGCTCTAAGGGACAAGCAGAAGACTTTATCCCGGCTGGCGGGCTGGTCCGCTGAGGATGTCAAAAGGCGAGCTTGTCGCTTGTCCCATCTCACGCCTTGGGCCCCTGACGGCACCCCTCCGGCACGGACAGCTTCGTGGGCCCTCCACCATGAAACGCAGCTCCGGAGATGCCCAAGAGGCAAGGCTGCCCGCCCTGCGAGGAACAAAGGACAGCGTGAAGGGTAGTTGGGAGTTTGCTGAGTTTTACTCAGTTTTAGAGTTTTCTTAAGTTTAGAGAGTGCAGGATCTTCTCAGGGGCAGTATCTGCATTTCTGGAGCCCCAGGGGAAGCCCT
>NW_010241536.1:695-2573 GCF_000690775.1 Eurypyga helias
AGTAGATGAGGGCTGAGGATGCTCCCTGTCCAGACCCAGGGACAGCTGCAGCTGTGTGCCTAGTCAGTCGCCATCAGCAGGTGGCTGAGCTGTTTGTCTACATTTTACATGTTTCACATTGTTTTCCTCGTGGGCGTTATACTGCAAGTGTCCTTGTTACCACTGGATTTTTTTTTTTAATCCAAATGGGAAATTTCTGCAAGTGTAATGAGCGTGGGGTCAGAGCTGCTGGTTGAGAAGTTTAGCTGAAATCTGTGCCCCGACACCGATCGGCTGCTCTGCTCCTGTGAGTCCTGGGCGTGCCCCTGCCCCGGGGGTCCCTTGTGCAACTGTCATTAACACCGAGCTGGGCAGGAAGGCAAGAGCTGAGGGATTGGATGTTTGGGGGGCGGTGGAGGCTGAAGGTAGGAGGAGAAGATGGGTTAAACCTCTGAAATTCAGTCCTCGGTGAAAAATCCCTTACAGGGTCAGAAGAGCCCCACGGCCGGGGAATTTAATTCCCTGGGAAGCGGGAACACTTCGGGATGTACAGGCCTGTGGACTTTTTTTCCCCACTGGGTGCTCCAGATAGAAGCAGGCCGGAAAGTGACTGGGCAGTGGGTTGATGTGGAGGGGCGCCGCCCCCACACCCCACGGGCGCCTCGGGAGCGGCTGCCGCGGTAGAAGTGGGACGCGGAGGGTCAGAGCCTTTACTGAGGGAAGTTTCGAGGGACAGGAATCTGCTCAAGCCAAGGGTTTTGCCTCGGAAATACGTGTCTGAAAACACGCGCTCCTCGCCATCTCCCGCCAAAGTACCCTTGTGAACCTGCCGACCCAACCAGCCAGAGCAATGGCTTTCCCCAGATATTGGTGTCAGAAAGAGATAAAAGGGGAATTAAAATAAATATTTGCCCTTCAGGAATGGAAGTTATTAAATTAACACCCCAAAGTTTGCGCGATCTAATGAGTTTTGTCAAACATTATTTTTTAAACAGAAAGATCAAAATATGTGAAGTTTTGCCTTTGGCCGGTGCAATGGAGCGTAAGAAAAACCTATGAACGTACATCATCAAGCCACACAAGCAACTGCTGGACACGTACAACAGAAGGTAAATAGATTATTTTGTTTAACAATGCTGACAAGTCGTATGGAGCAGAATTTGAGAGATCTAAATATTAATAGATTCATTCAAGTGGAGCAAAAGTTACAAATTATTAGCTGAAGAAAGTTGGCTTCCAGCCCACATTCTATAGGGGCATGAGGGAAGCATGGTAACTGTGCTGTTGCCGGCTACAAAAGGGCAAATTTTGTATATAATTTATTTAGATGAAGTGTGCAGAATGTTTTTATTTGTTCTACTTCTAGCTGTCTCACCTCTGTGTGAACTCCCCAAACCCATATCTACTCCAAATACTTCTGCTCCCCCTTCTGCACACTTCCCTCCAACGTGTTTGCTTTGGCAACTTTCATGTTCTTGCAAACAATTCTTCCAAAGATATCAATCACTCTTGCACCCAAAGAGAAATACTGTACACTCACTGCGATGACAAAATGAAACATGCTTGAAGCAAACCATGTGTTCCAGTGTGCCAGGGATTATGTTATTTGTTCAAGGAACATGTTCAGAATATTTTAGGCTTCTGTTACTCCTGTGATAGTAAATTTTATTGTCTGCTGTTGGGATTTATTATTTCGGAGACAGCCTAAATATCTCTTTACGCAGGGTGAGCTTCTAAAGTGCGAAGCCTACTACGCATCGCGCTGGGGGAGTGTATTGGCCTGGGGTGTTTTATTTTCTAAACGAATTTGCCCTACGAGACATCCAGAAACGGCGGCAAATGCGGTTTCAGATGGGCCTGGCACAGGCAGCGCGGCGGGAGCCCGTGCCCACGCGTGCC
>NW_010241537.1:0-1841 GCF_000690775.1 Eurypyga helias
TGAGGAATGCCACTCGTCACTGGTTGTCCATCAAGACGTTGACCCCAACTCTCTGAGTGCGACCATCCAGCCAGTTCTTTATCCGCAGAGTGGTCCCTCTGTCAAATCCATGTCTCTCCAATGTAGAGACAAAGGTGTCGTATGGGACAGTGTCAAAAGCTTTGCAAAAGTCCAGGTAGATGACCTTTTCCACCAAGTGCTATTGCGTGGGATGGTGGCGAATAGCCTCAAATGCAGAGGAGCTATCCACCTTAAAATAGTGGCCACAGCCACTCAATCATGAACATAATACCCAGGAAAGACAAATTTGAGTGCCAAGCAGTGCCTCTGCAATGTCAGCTGCCACCGTATTAGGCTAAATTCATACACCATTCATAAAAATCAAATGCAGACACAAGCAGAATGTATCAGCTGATTTCCACAAAGCACATAAAATCCACACACCAGTGAGGAGGTAGTGGAGCACAATGTGAACGAAGCAGAGCTGGTCCTGGACTCCACATGCACGCACAAGGTAGGCTGTACATGGGTCTGTGCTGCCAGCATGACTTTGCTAGGGCTGTTCTTCACTGAGAGTTTTTTAAAGGCCCAGCCCCTTGATCAGCAAGCACACACATGCAAACTCAGAAAGCATTCCTTATGCCTGATCCCAACCACCTCACCTCAGAGCACATCAGAACCCGTCAGCCCTATTAAGCAGCTCTTTCTGGACAAGATGTTTCTCTGCTACTTTTGCAAAAACCAAAGAACCACAGAGTGTATTCTGGTGTTCAGAAGGGCATCAGCATTCAGTTTTGTCCCATGATTACAGGATTCACAAGTTAGAGAGTATGACTTAAGTTTGTAATGCAGCTTTTCTCCCTCCTAAACTATGCAAGCTTCAGTGCTCAGACGAAGGTCTTGTTCACCTGCAGTTACTCAGTGTGGGTGATATTTCATTGGTATCAATGCAGAGATCTTATCGTTTCATAGTCTTGGCATGTCTTCTTCTCAGGCTCATATTTACAATCAAGGTAAATGCATTCCTGTTCGTCCCCCACCCTTTCCAATCATCTTGAAGGATTTCTGGCAGCAACCTATGTATTTCGCAGATGCATATAATTTACTTGATTATATAACTCAGTTTCACAGGCTGTAGAGGGAGAAATGCCAGTCTCCAGAAACCCAGGGCTGTTGAATGGATCCAGGAATCAGCTCAGTTTCTGCATAAGCGTGATTGGTCCTAACAGAACAGCTCCAGCCACAAGTACATTCTCCCCGTCAGCTGTGCGATGGGCCCTTGTTTGCTGTGCTCCACCATCATTTTGTTCTCTCCAGCTCTCTTTTCAGTGGACATTTAGTTTTGTTAAGGTTAAGGTGAAGATCTGTACAAACCGCTGGCTCAGAGCACGTATCTAAAGAAGAGTGTAAGAACAGAACAAATGTCTATTGGTTCTTTTCCCAAATTATTTTCCTAGCCACCTGCAAATTGCAGCTCAACAGAGTTCCTGAGCTGGAGGTGGTTTTTGTTTTAACGGTTCTCAATAGATTTCTTCTTCCATGAATGCCTCATTGCTTTTGGGACCCATACAAACTTTTAGATTTCCACAAGTCCTGTGGAGAGGAATCCCACAATCTAACAATGTGTTCTGCAGAGACAATGTGTTGTTTTAATCTACATTCTAATAATTTTATTCAATGCTCTGTAATTCTTTTATGGAAGTGTGAGAGAGAGAGAAAGAGTCCAGTAATTCCTATTCCTCACAGTAGTCATATGGATCTGATCTTGTCTCCACTTTGAAAATCCAACATTTATGTGATTCTTAGGCCCAGTACAAATACATAGAATCACAGAATCATAG
>NW_010241538.1:0-1658 GCF_000690775.1 Eurypyga helias
GCGGGCCTGGAGCGGGCGGGCGCGAACCTGCCGGTGGCCAAACTGCGGGTTCTGATGGTTCTACCGAGGCCTTTGGTGAGCACCGTTAAATAACAGAAAAGAGGGTTTATTATTCAAAGTTCCACTTTGAGCTGGCTCCTAGGTGCCGTTTCTGTAAATGGGACCCATAAAAGATGATAGGATGTGAGGATGGAAAGTGTTTAACCAGGGAATTACCTCAAAAAACCCCAACCAACAATACAGACCAAGCCGGGTCTTCGGGAAGTTCACACAGGAGCACACAGGGCCAGGAGCAACGAGGCCTGTGCCGAAAGGGAATGGGCAGAAGTGGCTGAAGATGAATTCAGACCACAAATCAAATGTACAAAAGGTAGCATGCAGTCTTTAATAATTCCTGCAGGCTGGAACTGGGTTTGGAGCAAGTTGGATAGAAGAGCGGAGCCAGAAAACCACCGGGTATGTAACTGCCGCGAGAGCGGCACGGCCTTGGCCGCGGCACCGTCAGAGCGGGTGCTTCCCGCAGTCCGGCATCTGGCTGTGCACTGACTGCGAACCAGGGCATCTCCTCTGGGAAATGCCTGTGCTCCTTGGCAAGCTTCTCATGTACCATGAACCTTCACGTGTGATTTAATTCAAAAAATCATTTTCCCCCAGTAATAGCTTGCAATTTTAGGTAAAGCAGCTGAAAAGATAGTATAAAAGCCTTGTGAGTGCAGTGCTGGAACAAGAAATGGCACATTTCTCATGCTTTGCTTTGAGGCACCTTAAGTAATATCAGTACAGCTGGGTTTTTTAAATCTGCTGTGCCCCCTCAACTCCATCATTCCAGGGTCACCCTTGCCATACACATCCATACACATATTTTTGTTAATAATCTTACATTAAAACACGAGAGCTGCTCGTGCAGTCACCGTAAGCGGGGTAAAAGCTCTGTGCCACAGATGAGCCAAACCAAGCAAAACCTGAAGTTTTTCCTTTGGCTCTGTTCAGGACTTGCCAACAAGAAATTCTCCCCACCGCAGATGTTCTAGGGAGCAACGTGGGCCTGACAGAGCTGAGAGCCGGCGACTGTGCTGGCAGCTGCAGCTGCTGCTCCTGCCTTAAGCTGGGCAGATCTCGGTGAATCATTTTGGTAGCATGTGATCTGAGATCACTTTCCATGCGTTGGCGTGCCTGAACTGTAACCACAGGGATTGTTTTTAAATGAGGATCCTCAGCTCTGTGGCTGAAAAGGAGCGTTTGCAGAGGTTCTATTAATAAAGGACTTGCCCTCACTGAGCCTTCTGGACTGTGCCAAAGAAGCATTAAAAGATTTAAGTCTGTTAACGCTACATGTCCCGCTTACTTTTGCCGTGAAATGACAAGTGATGGTGACTCACTGCAGCTTGGTAATCCCCCACGGTTTTGCACATCACGAGGTGGAGAAGTGATTCTTACCAGGGATATTAATTTGGTTTAATTTAACAATTTGCAAAGTTTTACAGTAAAACTTTTAAAAGTTAGTAACTGGGCTTGTTTTGGCCATTTCAGATTCAATGTTCATGCCTATGGGAAGAATCATTTTACTATTCACTTTTCATACCAGAGACACCCAGAACTTTGGAATTGCCTTTTGAGAAGGTCTTCCCGGTGCAGAGATGGTTCAGTAGATTCGGCAT
>NW_010241538.1:1689-2824 GCF_000690775.1 Eurypyga helias
TCTCCCCAAAGCCAGATGCTGGTGGTTTCCCGCTTCAGAAGGTCGAGCACATCACTCGGGGGCTTCAGCCTACTGTAGGTAAGGTAAGAGATGACTTTCTCGCTTGTGTTACCTAGTCTTAAGATGGTCAGAATAATCTCTCCCTTATTTACGGGGCCAGTTTTTAGGCTTGCTAGTTTATTTAAATAGGCTTTAAAAGGATAGTCTGAACGTCCTGTGTACCCCACGCTGAAGGGCTGTCAGCAGCGTAGAGAACTACACAGCACCATCAGAACCAGATGTGTGTCATTTCTTTTTTCCTCCAAGTTCTGTGCGCGCTTGGCCGCAGCCTGGCCTGTATCTCATCCTCTGCCCTCCCCGCCGAGCTGCTCCACCATGGCAGTGCTTCCACCCGAGCCATCGGACTTTCCTCCCAGGAAAGGTCCGTCAGCTGACCTTTACAACACAACAGCCGTCGTGACTTCCTGGGCTGTACGCTCAGGTCCAGGCCAGTGACTGTTCAGTTCACTGGGGGCCAGGAAGCTCTCGGCAGTTACGCCAGCAGCAGCCAACGACAGTGTTAAGTTTCTGAACTGTAAATGTATTCGAGAAAATCACTCTGGATTTGCCTCCTCCTCCTCTCACCACCCCCAGGCATGAATCAGGAGGAACCCAACTGAAATCCCCAAGGACCCGCAGATGTGCAAGAATACTGAGTTTTGTTTTGCTCTCCCTTACAAAAACAGGAAATATTACGATAATTGGAGTATTTTCTTTGGGAACACGATGCCTTAATGAAGCACTTTAACACATTATTGAGAAACCAAAAAGGTATTTGTGGAAATGTCCTTTCTGCATCACAAGTAATTTGCAATAAATCCCATCCACCAGGAGTGAATTCACTCAGTGGCGTCCTCCGGCTGCGTCACAGACACCCCTCTGGCCTCCCCCGCGGCTGGCTGTGGGGGAACGCCGTGTCCTCACCGGCCCTTGCCCCTCGGGCGCAGCGTGGCTCTCCTCAGCAGGACACGCGTGGCTGACCCCTCCCAGGACAACACCGGAGGCGGTCAGAGGGCTGCGGCACACCCACGAAGGGCCGTGGGGGTCCCCAAGGGTCCCCAGCACCGCATGGGGTCACGGTTCAGGTGCTGGCCCC
>NW_010241539.1:0-5269 GCF_000690775.1 Eurypyga helias
TATTGAGGTAAACATAAGCCTCGAATGCAAAGCTAAACCCATTAATAGTATTTGTTTATCCCATGATATGTCTAAGGCTTAGTGCTTTGATAGGAGAATATTTACAGCAAAGGTTAAACCTACAACTTATTCTATATCCTTTCCAGTCCTATTCCAAGTTTCATAAAAAGGAAGCTGAAATTAAAATGGGGGGTTTGGTGTTGAGCCAGTGTTACTGAGCCTGCAATTTAATCTTGGTGAACATCTTCACATACCAAGAAGTCTGGTTTTTGCTTCCCCTTCTTAGCTGTGTAGTTATTTGGACTTGACTGGCCTTACTCCTAGGCTTGCTGGTCTTTATTTGGAGAGATACTGAATTTACATGTTTAAAAATTCTCACAGGGGCGAATCATATCCTTCTTTTTAATCTGTAAAGATCTTAATAAACTGACGACTGAACATTTGGGCTAGTACCTGTGGCTGGCAGTGTCATAGAAGATAAGATTGTATTATCCGGTGCTGTTTTATACTGAGTAATGTTAAAAACCCCACATTATTATTCCTCACTTTCCTCTGAGATCTGCTGTGTTTCCAAAGAGGTATATGTGTTGGTGCTAGAAGACTGCGTGGCAATGAGGTCTCTCACAGAAAAAGCAGGCAGTTTCTCACACTTGGTGGAATCATTTTGATTAAATTACTTACCTTCTGACTTAGAATCTATCCTACTGTTCGGGGCCGTTATGAATTCTGTTGGTCTCATCCTGCTTTTTGCAAGCTGTGACAGGTTTTCGTGCTGGAGGAGGTTATGTGGGGTAGCTGGTCACTGGTGAGCTCTTGGCTCTTGTTCTTCTGATTGCTGGACTGCCTGCCTGGCTGACGGAAACGCCTGGTGAGAGCAACTCGTCACCAGCCTCTCCAGGCAAAAGAGTTTCAAGGTGTGCTGCTCAGAAAAATGCCTACCCTAAAACTCACACTCATCCCAAGCACAGAATAAAAAAACGTGGTTAGAGTATTAAAACCACTGCTTCATCACTTTGGAGGAATTCATTCCCAGATCCGCTCCCTCCGCATTAAGCAGCGATTGTCACCATGCCCTGTTCCTGAGAAAAAGGGATAGGCGGCTGCCCTAAATCACATTGGAAATATGTGAACAATTTCTCTCAGTGAAGGAATATCGGCAGCTCTGATTTGCCTTGTTTTAGCCAAAAAGCTGTGGGAGTGTGAGTCATCCTGTAATCAAAATAATGCAACTCAATATGAGATGCTTTATGCTGATTCTCCTGGCATGGTGCTGCACGGGATCAAACCAGGGACATCTACCACTGCCGTGACGAGGTTTGCCAGGGGGATATGTTAAAGGTGGAGGACTGGCTTTCAGATGTCGACTCCATGATCTGGCCATTGGTGCCTGGGTTCTACCCAAGGGCAGAGGCACCGTTCAGAGCTGCTTCTAAAGTGGACTGTGCAGGTGATCCCCAAAAGTATTCATTATTATCTTGATAGTTATTGCGTGCTTTCAATCAGTTTCTTATCAGGATACGTTTTGGACCCCTCTGTTTACAAACCGTTGTCTCTGTAGAGCCCTGACAGATCCCTTCCTTGACATTACTGATGCGTACTTAGAGCCAGAGGACAGCACTGGCTGGACATTTTGTCTTTTAAGGTCTGGGGATGGCGTTAAGATGAGAAGGCTTGATTTCTCCATCCCAGCAGAAGGTACAGGAGACCATATCTTGTTTTCTCATCCTCTCAGTTATGTTCTGTATTCCTCCCTTCCCATTATGTGCCCCCAGGCATGAGATACGATGGCTATGAAAATAGAAAGCATTGGCAAAAACCAAAGACATTGCTTCTCTCTGGGTGTGCTTAGTGCTTCGTGCTGGACTCGGTGGCCCTGGTACCCTCAGAGCTCTTCCTGGAGCTCAGGTCCCCAAGCTAGTGCTCTGAAGGGCTCTTTTATTAACGTGGCAATAGCCTAACAGCCATTAGAAACCTGGCATGGGATGTTGGAAATTCAGGGTTTATTTTCCCTTCTGTCCATGGAAATTCAAACCAGTGTTTCCTAATAGTGACCCAATGGCCAGAGCACACGCTGAGGCTGCTCACTTTCCATTTCAGCATATGCCGTGCAAGTGTGTGGAAAAATATCCACCATCCTTTGGGGCAGAAACAGGAAGCCCTAAATAGTAGCAGTATTTTAGCCATGGAGTATGAGCCAGGATTGACTTCAGGATATAAGGAGTGTCTCTTCCTGCAGGTCTTGTCTAACCTGTGCCTATGGGTTTGAAAACCTTAAGGGTCATGGACAGAGCTTTGCCTGTTTATTGGATTTGCTGTGATTTGTCCACTTTGGCTCAGATATGGGTTTGACATAGAGTTGGTTGGCTCACTTGAGGTTGGAACAGTTCTGATGATGTTCAGGAGGCTTTTTGGTACCTTGTGATCTTGTGGATAAAATCCACATTTCCTGATTTTCTTCTTCAGGACTGAGCAACATGCCAGGATGTCAGGTTTCCAAATCCAGTCTGCTTTACACAGCAAAAAAGAGCAGCACAGGAAAGGTTAGAGGTTTTTTTTGTTTTGGTTTTTTTTTTTTTTACTGGAGAGGAAAGAGAAAACGTTTTCCCTTTTAGTGTATCCCAAGATTTGAAGCTGTTGGGTCGAAGAGAAAGTTTTCACTTTCTTTTGATCTTCTTACAAGGAAGGAGTAACTTTAATTCCTGTCTTAGTGACAGGGAGAGGAGAAACATGAAACGCAGTGTGTCCTGGATTTACAGAATCAGCAGAGATTGGAAATGGTCACCACCACCTCCAAGAAACGTATTCCTAGCTAACAAACAGGATTGAATGTTTGAAAGTGCTCAGTTCAGGGAGCTGACAGACTGGAGGTTTACCATATTTAGTCAACATCCTTGTCTCAGTTCCAGTGTTTCAACATTGGCAAAACATACAAATATATAGAGAGACTGTGATGACTTCTGGTAGTACTGATTATATCCCCCAAATTCTGAGGAAAATAGATATAATTGTTGCTTTGAGAATCCCGTAATTGAAGGAAAGTAGTAGTTTAGCAGATGTTTGACCATAAAGTATCAAAGAAATAGTATTTTTTGCATGTGTTTTAAAATGCACTTTTTTCTTTCCTGGTGAATGATCCTGCCCTTTCATTTTAAAGAAATACTGACTAGTAGAACCAGACTCAGAATGCAGCCAGCCCAAAATGTCCAATGAAAAAGGAACAGTGTCTGTTTTTTAGGTAGTTTGTTGCAGTGAATCTGAAATGATATAAATATGAACATGATGTATTGGCAGACTTTTCCTCATTTTTATGTTTGAATCATGAGGGGTTTTTTGTTTTACTATCAACAACATTTGGTCCATGCTTCTTATAGAAGGTGGTGGGAGTTTTGCCACTCAGATAATATGAAAATAGTTTCAGCCTGTTATTTATAAAATGGGGATAATATGTGTCTTGAAACTGTTGAAGGTGTGTACTCTTGCCATAGGCTCAGTCTTTTTAAGCCAGAGATGCTGCTGGAAGAAGTGGTCTGGCCCCAGTCCTGGATGATATGTTTTCCTCCAGTGTTGACCCTCCTTTTTTGTTTCTCAGTGGTGAAGTGGATTAGGGATTTAAGATAGATTAGCAAAAAGCCAACAAAAAATGTTAATGTGCATCAGAGGAAGTACCCTTGAGTTGCCAGCATCTTGGATGACCACTGACCTACTGGGAGAGAAGGAGGTCCTTCCGGAGGGACTTGGGTACCTCCTTTGATGAGGGTTTCAGTGCTGACAACAGGGGTTGGAGACAGTCATAGGTATGAGAGTGCAGTGCACAGCAAAACCTCCTTCTGTCTTTACTGGATCCCTCTTTTTCTGTGTGCGAGGAGCTACTGATTCACATCTGAGACCATGAGCCTCAGTATTGGAGGCTTGGTGCTTGGATTGTTAATTATTACTTAGAGCAGCGCTGCTTGCGGTATGATAATTATGCTGCTGTTTTTCTTGGAATGTAAAAGATGACGTCTGTGAAGGACCTCGGACATTGTGGTGTTCAGTGGCCCAGTATCTGGGCCAAAAGATAGTTCAGTGGCATTTCAAAGATTTAGAGAGTGGGAGTAGCTGTGTGGCTTTGAGGTGGACATGCTGTCTGGGAAGGACATGGGTTCCAGTCACCGCTTTAATGAATACTCAAGTGAATGTTGTGGATTGGCAATGGCAAGAAAAAAAGAAGAATTTTCAGGTCTTGGCTCTTTTCAGTGTCGCTGAGTTGAGGGTGGTTACCTCAAGGATGGCAAGCCCAGGCTGAAGCTCCTGCCTCACACTAATAGAAGCAGGATTTAACATGATTTTCTGCATGCGTGGGGAATGCACACACAGCTGGGTGGCACTGCCACCTTCCCTTCCAGGGGACAGCTTGCAGTGACTGACATCTTGACTTGCTAAGGAGGGAATTGTTGCCCTCTGTACTTTTTGCCTTTGGCACCTGTGTGCTCTGAAACTGGATCTTCTGGGTCCCATTCCTGGGTGTCTGATTCTCCCCAGACACTGGATAGCAGGCCTGTGTCCTGTGCAGGGCTGTTTCTGGGAGAACCAGATCTGTTGCCCTGCTGTTTTGGTGTCCAAGGCTTTGTGCTCAGGGTCGAGGCCAACCCTCTTGCTTCTAGGATTTACTGCCACACTGTAAGCTACATGTTCTAGAAAACAAACCATTCTAATGAGACACAGCACTTGCTGGAAATTGTAAGTCATATTTGTAGAAGAGGTAACTATTATATAGTGTTTATTTTTCTCTGTGTTTTTCTTAAAGAACAGAGTAATATTTTTAGTTTCTGTGCCATGCATCAGAGCTGAATAGCCTCAAATCCTTTTGGGTAGCTCTCCTATGCAATTTTACTTTCATGAAGTAATTGTCTTTGCTGATCCACAGAGTAGGTGAGGTCACATTTTCCAGAAGTATATTCAGATTTTACAAAATCTTTCTTCCTGATAAACGCCCTCTTCTCTGTATTACAGTTCCCCTAACATATGTAATGTTTTCTTCATAATTATAATTCTTATATCAATATATATTGGTATGTGTTGATGGAGCAGATGTGTTTCTAAACATTGAAGTATTTTAAATTTCTCAGAAACTGTTAACATATACTGAAAATAAAACCAATAATGGTAATATGAATCTTTAATTTGCTTCAGCCTTATACCAAGCCTCAATATGGTGAGTTCATTATGGACCTGGAGTTCAGGTCCTGCACATGAGTCAGGGTGGTCCCAAAGACAAGTACAGGCTGGG
>NW_010241540.1:0-1361 GCF_000690775.1 Eurypyga helias
CCCTCGGCCCCGCCGCCAGCCCCGCCCGCAGAACGGCGAAGTGCGCTCCGACACGGCCGTAACGTTTCGCCAGGTTTATTTTACTTGTTATACACAGACGATACAAACGGGCAAAAACCGAAACATTTCTCAATGGAGCATGTACTGGTATAAATTATTCAGTTCCACGGACGTAACAGAACAAATATAAAAATCACAACATTCGATTTACAGAAGAGTCAAAAATATACACACGTTTATGACCCTGAATTTCTATTAGGAAATTTCCCCGCCGAGTGTAATCTAGCCTGATGCATATTTCAGTTTGTAACTGTGGTGGAATTTTTTTTCCTCTTTTTTTTTTCCATATAAAAACGCGTTAATTGTATAGATTTGCTACTCAGAATTCGAAGACTTACTATTCTGCTTCGCCGGGGGAGGGGACGGGAGGGGAGACCTGGAGGGATATTAGTTCTCCTTCATGAATACAACACAAAGTTCACGGGAAAGATTGCTCTTACTTTCGATGCGCGTTTGATTCCCCAGGAAGTCAGATCTCGGTTAGCTACTTTATGAAAAAGTCAATTCCAAAACTAAATGCAGTAAAATATACAACTCACAATTCATCTTCACTGGACTACACTATGGTTACCAACAATTCAGTCGTCTATATCTTTTTTTTTTTTTTAGATTATTCATTACAAAGATTTACAGCAATATAAAGAAAGAGGGGGAAACTGCATATTTGGCACCTGCAGGGACCAGTAATGGATTTGGCACTTGGGGGCGGGGAGGGGAAGGAATACCACAAAAATAATAATATTGCTGATGTCGAGCTATTCCTTTTAAAGAAAAATACAGAGGCAGTTAATTTTGCTTTTGGAAGGCGTCATGCTACTTTAATCGACTTTCCTACGAGACGTATTTCTGTTCTTTTGAAGGGAAAGCTCAGCTATTCCTTAGCTGTGTTAGTCCAGGGCACGGCGTAATTACTTCATGCGAGGAATTGCAGAGAAAGTGAGAAACCCATTACTCGCTGCTACAGCTATGGACCGCTCCGCATTTCCAGAGGCGTTTAGAAACAGTGTTTACCTGGGGAGGGGCAGGGGGAAGAGGGAGCCAAGAGGGAGGGGTGTACGGTGTAAAGAAATTTAAACAGGATCTAAGTTTTGGGAGTTAACAGTGAAATAAAACCCAAACAAATAAGGAAACAGAACCAAAGGAATCGGTTACAATAAATTAAATTCTATGTACAGGCATTTCACAGGCTCTTTTTCCCCACGATCACTGACATCCCCTAGGATCCATCCGTGGTAAAAGGAAGGAAGCGCTGTACGGTTTAGAGAGTCTAAGCATCCTACTTATCAGTGGGTTTCGGAGCG
>NW_010241541.1:0-17682 GCF_000690775.1 Eurypyga helias
TCTGGATGGCATCCCTTCCCTTGAAGTCACATCTAAGGTCCCAGATGCAACAGGGTCTGCTATGAACAATTAACCCTGAATCACTAATATTGACTTGACTGTCAGATGAACCTCCAAATCTTGGAAAAACACTTTGTTCATCAGTCCTTTCAAGTTTTGCTACCTTTTCTTCTGGGAACACACATATTATAAATGTGTAAATGTGTGTAAGTTTCACTGTTTTGGAAATATGTGATGGTGAGAAACACAGAATTTTCAAACTGTATTATGCAAACAATCAGTAAGTTAAACTAACTTCTGTAAGCAGTTTTCCACAATTTTTGTGATTTTGGAATTCCTATTTCTGGCTATGTAGTCAGTTATGCTGCCATTTTTTTCCTTAATGCAGTTTGATGACAGGAAATAACCCTCTGGGAATTGCCAGTAGAGCGAGGAATGAAGAAAATGAAAGAATATAAATATGAAGGTATTTTCACTTCATGAAAATTAATCATGGTGCCTATGAATAAATATTTGAATAGTGTTGTTAATACAATGCAATAAGAGCTCTCTGGTGGCAAAAAATTATCATTACATTGCATCTCATTGTTTTAGAGGCAATAAGGGGGTCTTGACCGGCATATTTGTTTTCCCACTTCACTTGAAAATATAAGCAAACCGTGTTTACAAGAATATGGTTTTTAACTGTGAGTGGGGTTTTTTTTTCCCATTAAGAATATTAACTTAATAGTTTCTACACTTATAATCTTGTATACCTTCACTGGGTTCCTACGAGAGCTGTGATTTCTTCCCAAGGCCAGCCTCACGACATCAGTTCTAGAATTTCTTATACATCTTGTCAGGTATTCCTAGTGACCATATTTTATATTTCACTATTTGATACCAATTGTAATTTTTCATTATTTTTAGTGGAGACAAATAAGAGACATACTACATGGCATAAGGCAAGCTGTTTCCCAACAGTATGCACAAAAACGTATGAAAAAGCTCCACTGATTCCTTTCTGACAGAGGCTGACAACACCCCAGTTTTTGTGCCAACAACGTTTACAGTGCAGGCAGGATGTCAGTGCAAAATTGTATGTGCAGTGTGAAACAAATAACAATATACTCAATAGTGCAATGCAATGCAATACATCAACTACTGTCCCAATGTGCTAGTTGTGTACATACGTATTTCTACATCAACAATTTAGTTGAGAGATAGTCTGCCTAACCAAAACATCTCACTTATTCCTAAATATTACATCTCTGATGCCATTGTCCTCCAAAAGTCATTCCCTACATACCCTAAAAGTAAGTAGCTAGACAGAGCTACCTTTGAAAATATTGGAGGAAGAGCCTGCCCACCTAGTTAATGGGATTAAAATTGCAAATGGTGCTTTCTTTCAGAGCTTCGGAGATATGTGCATTGTTAGCAAAGTAATTAAAGACAAGAATGGTGAAAAATAAGAAAGCCACTTTTAAGGCTATTAATACTTATTAAGAATTAATGCTCTTCCTATACAGTTTATAAAATTCTCTGATTTTTGTTCCACGCAAATAACATGATTCATAATTTCACTAGAAGTCAGGAGAGCAGAGACCACAGTCCAAGTTTGTCAGTCTGTCCCAATCTCTTGCTCCTTCGGGGCATTTGGAGTTGGCCTACACCCAGGAACTGAGCCAGATCAAGAAAAGAGGGAAGATTTTCTGCAGTAAATCAGCATAGTTATCAAGCAGTCTGTACCAGTGGTACAGCTGCTGTATGAGTGTGGTACAACTTATATAAACTACAAAGACTTCTGGCCATCTTCCCTCTCACCCCTTTTGCATCTTTCTTTGGCTAATGGTCTGTGAGTCTGTTAAAAAATGATGGAAATAACATTGAAATGGATGAATTGTACTTTTCTACTGAAGCTCAAGAAGTGTTAGTAAAATGGTTGCAACTTACTGTAACAGGATTCGTAAAAATTTAAATGGTGTGAACAGTTCTCCAGGTCAAAGGCAACTAATTTTTGTTAAGAACAGAAAGCTTACATATGCTTAAATATGCCAATTTACTTGCTTGCAAAGTGCTCAGTGTTGGATACATTTAGTGCCTGCTCCTGAGGAGATGCAAAACCTCAGTGGGTGCAGACGCTGGATGCCTACTCAAAATGCAGAATTTTCTTCAAAAAACACAGGTTTTGTGTCCTACAACCCACAGCAATGTTAGCATACACGCTTAAAATCTTCATTCACATTTATACAACACTGTCAGTGAATTTGCTGTATCCACACTTACTTTTTTTCCTTATCCAAAAAAAACATGCAAATAAATAAGAGAGACAGTTTTCTACTTGAAAGTAACTAGAGATTTAGCTGAATGAAAACCAGCTCCTGTGCTATGTGGTTGCACAGCTTTGGCTCATCCATTCACATTTTTCTTGAGATTTTTCTGCCTTTCGGTATCTTGAAGCGACCAAAATACAAGTGGGGTAAGTAGCAACAAATATCTCATATTGCAGTTGGTGAAACATCTCTCTTGGCTGTGAATTCAAAACAAATACAGCACTGAAACTGACCACTGCTATATAGCTTGCAAAGACTAATGTTCCACCCAGAAATTCCTAAGTTCCTAAAAATTCAAGTTCCTCTCTCTGTCTAAAATTTTCCATACACTTCATCACTGGCTTACATTATTAGTGGATTCCTTCTGTAAACCACAGTGCTCTCCCTAATGATGCTCTCCATTGCCATTATCATTATTACCTTTAGCTGTCTGAATAGAAACATCAATAACAGAGGGAGTCAAACATGTTAGAAATTCAGACAGAAAATGAAGGAAACAAAAACACATAAATGGTTCTTGTCTTAGTGGGCTTTATAAGACTTTGCATGAGATTAAAAATTCAAACCAAAACAAACCTCACCTTTTTCACTGCTTATTTTGTTTATTAGGCATGAAAACCACTTTGACAATCTAATTACCTTCTTCAATTTTAGGATAATGGAAATTGCAATTCATACATTGAAAACCATTGTTTTCCATATATAAATAGTTAAAATACATTTGTGTACTGTTTGTGGAGTGAAAGCTCATAAGGTGTGAAAAAGACCCTGATAAAATATCCAGTTCAGGTCACAAAGTGTCCTTGGTCAGTCTCTTTGTCTCTTTAAAAAGAGAGGAGACATGTCAGACAGGTCAAGTGGATGCATTTCCACTTGGTCACCCCCAAATGTCATATTTCTTTTTGTCTGCAATTTCAGGAAAGGAATGGGAAGAGTAGCCATGACACTCAATACATTACTGAGGGGAAGCGACCTCAAAATTTGTGTCGGATGCAAACTTCTCATTTTGTAATGGTCAGTCAGCCTTCCCTAAGGTGGCCAATGAGGTGTTCCAGTCCTCTCCAAGAACCTCCACCGCGTCTCCCTGAGCATATGTTGTTCACTTGCCTCCCCGCTAAATAGATAGTCCTGAGAATGCGTATTTTTTAAGCAGATAGAGTGTGGAAAACAGCATTATTACAGAAGGTCAAACAAAGAATGCGACTGAAAGCAAACTTTGAGGAATGAATGGGAGCTGCTGCAGCTTGGATCGAAATATGCAGACTCCTTTTCAATTAACAGCATCATTCAAAACAAACTCCATACGCTATTTACAAAGCATACAAAAAGGAAAATAAAGATCCATCTATTGATAACATAATTTAAACCTTAGAATACAAGGCAGTTCTTGTTTTCAGAGGATTTCAAAGTATATTTGTGACTCCTCAATGACATTTCAAGGAATATTAACATGACATTTAATTATTGTTGATATGTTTTTCTGTATACAATAAACAGCATATTTCTTAGAACGTGTTTGTCTCATAAAATGCAATTTATGCTTGGAATATTAATGTTCAAGAAGGGAAATTGTCAAAGATAAGGGCCCAGAATGTTACTCATTAATATTTTTTCTGATTAAGAAGTTGTGCAAAGCAACCAAAAGCATATTGAGATATGTTTTAGTACATTTGTTAAAACTGAAAAATTATAATTTAGCTGTAATTTTGTAATGCACATTCAAACATGATTAGCTCCCTGGTGAACATGTTGAAATTTATGTTAAACAAGTAATTTATTATATGCAGCTAAACTCCAAGATAAAGGTCTCTATTTCTTAAAGGTATGGCTGAGTTTACACTTCTAATCTTTATTTTTTCAGAAGTCTCTTGTATACTTTCTCTCTTGCTACATTTGTTACACCAAATTGTTCTCTCAAAAGCAACAACAACAACAACAAACCAATTAATAGCATTGCAGTCTCTGCGATACCTGGACTTCCATCTGGCTAATTATGTTATGGCATAGGAATCTGTCAGTTCAAAATGACTTCATATTACGAACTAAAAAAATTGTTTTGTACATATACATTTTTCATAAACTTGCATATACTCACTCTGAAACCCCGAAAGACTGTATAATCTCTCTTTGAGATGTGGCTGAAGTACAAGGAATTCACATACTTCAAGAGGCCATCAAGAGGCGAGAAAATGAATGACCCATTGTGATAGCTTTATATGTAAGTAAAGACAATGGATTTCCCACCCCCACCCCCACCCCCAGTTGGCTTGAAAGTCTTTTTTTCTAAAAGAAATACTACCCTTCCTTACCCTCCAAGTGTGTAGCTGGATGTATGTATCACCATCTCAGATTGCTTTGTTTTCCCTTTTGGATCCTCTTCCTGACTGAAGATTATGATAAATCTCTCTCTTGATAATGGTAACGATGCCTAAAGGAGTGTTTGATACCCACATATAGAATGAAGGATGCTGATACAACCCTGGATGCCCTAGGTACTTATGACTCACAAGGACAGCCTTATTAGAGTCCACAGTCATTTACATCACCAGTGAAGTCTGTTGGCATCAGAGGAAAGAGGGCAATGACGTATGTCACAAAATAGGTTGCAAATAGAGAAGGCAGATGGACAGTGAGAGAAAGGGAACAACTGGTGGATAGCCAGGATGCCATGAACTTTGCAAACATTAGCTACCAAGCTCATTCTTTAACATTCTTTCTGACTCTATATGTTTTGTATCACAGTTTCTGCTGTAACAAGTCATAACAAATCTCCCCAGCATGCTTATGAACTCCTGTATGGCTTTACAAACTACAAGCAGTACTCTCTATCAGTTCTCTTCCCCATATCATGCTGTTCAAGGGTTGTTACCTTGTACGTCTCTGTGCAGAAGTACGCACATTCTCTCCTATAGCACTAGCCCACAGGGCTGTAATGTGTATTAACCCCTTAGTTTTCTGAATCTCGTTAATCTCTGTTCATACAGTACTTCCCAGAAAATATATAACATCATGATTCCACAGTAGTGTAAACCCACTGTTGTCATGGCTACATAAGCTACAAGTCAACATTACCCCTTTATAAACTTATGCTGATGTTTCAGACAAACTAGTCTTTGTTGTCTCTGCAATACAGGATGGTGCTCCCATGTCTTTGCCATTGATATATATCCTACTCATATTCTTCCTTGGTCGTGTCCTCCTTTAACTCCTACATAAAGAAACTATTGGCTCATACTGATGCCCTTAGAAAAGGAAGTAATCTAAGACTGCCTCAGTCAATTCCACTTCATCAGTTAGAATAGCAGCAGCAATCAATTATATCAATTACAATAGCAGTATCTCGGTCTACATCACTAAAACCAGGCAGTGATTGAGCTGATTCTTCAAGACTTTAAATGTCTAAAATTATATTTAAGTAGAATGTAGACAATAAATTAAAACAAAACAAACAAACCAACACACAACAAAACCAAAAAAATAGCAACAATGCACTGACTCAAAGTTCTGGTGGCCACTCCATATTAGAGTTGCCTATGGTCACTTGGCATCTGTCTTCTTGGAGTGAGGGCTTACTCATGCAGATGTTCCACCCTCTAAGGTTTCTACATGTGTGCAGTACCGTGACCAGAGGAAGACTAAAACAGGTTCAGTTCTACCAACTTCCTGCGCTATTGAGCTCCACACAAAGTGCAGCAGCCACAGCCAATTATATTCAAAAATATGGCTAGAAGAGACACCTTTTACATCCCTTCATTGTCTAATGGCAGTGTGATTAAATGACATATTTATTCAATGCTATCCCTCTCTCAGTGAGAGTGTCCTAACCACAACTTGACAGAAACACCCTGAAGCTGGAACATCTTCAAACCCTTGCAGTTAAGTGCTCCAGCCAGCCCAAGCATTCCTGGATGGGATATCCATCATATACAATGAAGTTAAGCCATTTGAAAGCAAAGGCTGGGCATACTTTTAAGATATAATAGAAACAGTTGCCTGATTGTGTCTCTCCACATAAGGACTCCCACACAGGGACTTCTGATGCATATTGGAAATCAGCTTGAACCACGACGTAGGCCAAAAATGGAATAAAGGACTCCGTTCAGGGAGGTAGGCAAAAAGCCTCAGAGAGGCAGGGTGTATAATGAGAGGTGATGAAAGCTTCACCCATTTATTTCAGTTCACCACCTGTGACACTCCCTAGTCTTCCTAACTAACAAAAGCTTTATTAAAGGTTTGGTGACAGAAAATACATCTGGTTCAAGTGATCACAATTTAATTGCCATGGCAAATTATTGAAATTAATAATAAATTAAAACAAATTAGTAATCAGAATATTTTATTTCAAAAGGGAAATGAAAGACGTTTTCCAGCAAAGCTAAAATAACTAAACAACACAGGAACATGTATGCAGAAATTACCTTAATTTTTTTAAAATCAAAGATTACAATTCTTGTGGGATTTGCATTCTATCCATGAAGAGAAGTAGGTTAACAAAGAAGTGAGGATGTGTCAGAAAGCAAAGTTAATACAGATATTATTGGAAAGATAAACAAATATTACTTTAGATTTCAACATGAATGATATTTCCTAAGATAGATCCTCAGAAAAGCTGTTTTCATATGTATTTCCCATGTATGTATTTAGCCTCATTATCATTTTCTTATCAAATGACAATTATTTTATAAACACTAACGCTCATTTTGCTACTATGGAAATGAACATATTCTCAATAATCCTTCTTTATTCATTCATTTGAGGAATGACATGTTTACTTTGACTCCTCATATAAAATATTAAATTTCTGAGTTTCATTGTTAGAGGACAGATAATTGTTACTCGGACAGTGAATGAAGTGGCTGTCACTTCAAGATTCCATTTCCCAAACAATTATTTCAGTTATGCAGTTATGATCAAAAGTACCTTAGATATTGAAAGTCTATTGTTTGCCTTAGGTCTTATATAAATTTCTTACGGTTAAATATTTTGAGGTTCATTTTTTTACTATATCATTAAAATATTTTTAATTACAAAAAATACATTTTGCATATAATCATTCCATTATTCAGATGTGATGTTCTCATAGGTTATTATATATGAAAAACTCTATCTTCAAAAGTTAAGATTTTAAAGGGTGTTATCATTAAAGAAACAATAAGCAAGTGTACACAGCCCATTTTTTCCAACGTTGTAAAATTAATATTATATTCAAAGGTAGTTTCAAAACATCTGATGTTACACTAAATTAAAAGTTTTGGCAAAGTCTTGAGTTATTTTTTATTTTAAACTGTATTCATCACTACAAACTTCTTTCTTTTCAATATTTTTAGAGGATTTGTTAATTATTAAACAAAAGGATTGGATCCATACTCATTTTTTATCCTCTCTTCTATCATATAGAATTTTAGTTTAGAAAGATAAACTTATATATATTTCTGAATTTTCAAGACAAATTGTACGTTATTTGTGGCTTTTGGAGAGAAGAAATAGTGGCAACTGTACTTTGTGTGGGATTTATCAGAATCTATAGCGCAGGTATCTCCAGGCAGCACGAGGCTCTGGTGCTAGCTCATGTGCAGCTGGCCACAGATTTCTGGCATCTTAAATTTGGGTGAGACAATTCCACCCTCTGAGCCTTCCTGGTCTGAGATGTATGAGGGTAACAGAGGTTCCCACAGTTATAACTAAAGTACTCTTGAAATTCTGCCTAGACAAAACCATCTCATAAAATTACCAAATAGATGGCAGCATTGCTAAGAATTTCTGCAAATCTGCAGCCCACCTCTGAGACTCGGCTGTAGCCCACCTTCTCTGTAACTCTCTGCTCTCCATACATTTTCTGTATACAACTAGCATTAAACATTTTCTTAGTAAGTAGCTCTTCTACCTTCTTACGTCATTGCTAAGTGGGTTTTTCTTTGAGTACATTTTGAGCTTTTAGTGTTCCTTCATGCATCTTTGACCTTTATATGCATTTTAAATGCATTGGGGGAAAAAAATGTCTAAGCTTTTATTCATGTACATATAGAGATACACAGCTATGTATACCTAGAAGCTTATGAACTCTTAAAAGTTAGTCAAGCTATGAACTACAAGCACTTAACTTCATTGAAGATCAGGTCCACAATGTTTTCAAATTATATTATTTTTTGAAAAAGTTAAGCATCTAATAGAGCATTAGAAAAAAGTTAGCAGAGAAACACAGAAAGACAGGAAATTCAAAGCATAGATGAAATGGTAAAGTTCAAAGTTTGGACTGGAAAATGCAAACTTAGAAAAAGGGTAAGAATGATCTGTTAATTCTGACTCTGCAAGAAAACTCTTCCAATATCAGCCCACTTTAACAACTTGCACTATCTGTGTGTGTCTGTGTTTGTGTGTGTGTTGAGAACTCCAGAGCCGAAAATGCCTACACTTCAATGTGCATATCATGGATGCTTCACAGCCTAAAACATAATTAGTCAAACCTTTTCCCAAACTACACCTGAATGTAAATGCTAAAATTACCATTTCAGGCACTATTGAAAGAGAAAGGTTTATTTAAAATTTTCATTTTACTGTTGGTTTGGGGTTTTTTTTTAATTCATTTTATCTTTTTTTTTAAATGGTACCCGAATGAGATTTCCATGTATTATATCACACCACACATGTTTTGTGTTCTCCTTCTCTTCACTCAAAACATGTCTGTATGCACGCTATATATTTATGAGTAATGCCCACACAGGATACTGAGCTAATTGATAGGAATAGCTGTCAAGATCAGAAAACTGATGTAAGTGTATACACAGCTCGTTTACACTTACATAAATGTGGTCTGTGGTGTTATTACCCTTTGATATTAATGTTTTATTTTGTAAAGCACATGGAAATCCTAGCTGAGACCAAGACCCCATCTCCACATAATCACTAAGAAAACCTATTAGGCCAACGGTTAAGCCAACAGAACAGAGAGCATGGACATGTTATATGGACATCAACTTCTAAGGTCACCCCACCAAGAGCCTTTCACTACATCATCTCATAAAAGTAAAGACTTTTAAAGAGAAAATTATCAAAATGATGAATTCAAGAAGACCACAGACAAACATGGAGATCTCTAAGAGGTTATCAAATTGTCTGTTTGATACACATTTTCCCCCCTCTCTAAACTGAAATTGATTTTTAAATCTAAACTTATAAACTGTAAAAATGAAATTATACACATGGGTCTATGTATCTACCAGCATTAACCCAGAGATTTAGCAAAGTGAAGCAATATACCATTCAGAAATACATTTATTCCCCGTCATGGAAAATACTTCTAACCACTTATTGCTCGTGTTTTAGTAAAATTGTAGTCAGAATAGGCCAACCTCCAATTGCCTACCTCAGAGTTGAACCCTAAAGAAGATAAATTACTCTAGCATAAGCCTTTCCATCTTCTCCTGTAACACAGCTGCCTTCAGTGTCTCATAAAATTAGAGAGAACACCGAAAATGAACACCGTGAATAATAACTATCCAAGTAAAAAAAATACTCTGCTCTCAAGGAAGAATAAAGACACAGCAGCACCAGATTTCCAGCATATAGACACCTGTATTTGCTTTTCAGTTCTTTAAAAAAGAATAAAAAAAAGCCTAAATTTTCATTCAACAAATATAGTCATCAACATAGCATTAAATTCATGACCATAGAACAACCTGACATGAGTTTCTGAGTAACAGCCTGATAAGTAGCAAGCTTAATTTAGGCCATAGTTTGTCTGAATGATAAAACATACCTGGTAAAGACTAATCTTTGTGAGCCACACTGTTCAGCTGATTGTGGTTTTAAACTGTACAAAGTGCTAACTCCCTCTTCCGTCACCAAAAAATCCACTCTCCACTCCAGCAGTAAAATTAGGAATCTTTCTTCTTTTTTCCTCCATTTTATTTTAAAATTACACAATGATCTGTTGGATCTGAGAGTTTCACTTTATTTATAAGCAGAAAAATAATAATTTAAGGCAGGGTTTTCCTCCTTATTTATCTTGAATTTGCTCACATAAATGTGGATATCTTCATGCAATATGCAAAATTACATTAAATATTACATTAATGTTTCTTTTAGGTAAGACCATTTGTATGCCTTTGGTAAATCAACTTCCCTTCCTGTGTTATTTTCTAATATATACTTTCAATTAAGCTATTTCCTCTCCTGTATATGTTTCCATACAGAACCTTTACACCATTAAAAGAAAAATGCACTACTTGAAAACATTGGCTTCTGTCAAGAAGTACTAATATCTACCTCACTGGCATCATAGATCTTCATTATGAGAAAACCCATACAGCAACACAGAAGTCCTCTCCTTTCTTTTGTTGTTGTGTTGGTGTTCTGTTTCTTAGGCAGAAAAAATCAGAATGATCAAGAAGTAAATCTGAGGAAGAATCATCTAAATATAGTCGCCCAGTTCAGGTAGCAGGTCACCTAACCTCTCTTATACTATCCACAGGAAAAGAGAAAGTCCTTGAGAGGGGACTGAGAGAGTAACTTCCTACTTTAAGATTTTATATCAGGTGGCATGAATACACTTTTTGATTCAAGGATGGCTACTTCTGTGACGAGATGTTGTCTATATTTCATCTAGAGAGCTTTAATTCTATATTTAATTTGAATAAATTGTTCTTAAACCAGCCAAAACAAAGACACCAAATTTCATACCAGTGCTTTTCCTGCATGCCTACACTTCCTCATTGCCCTAATCCAGATACCTCCTCTGGGGTTTTGCACCGCTTTCTGCTGGCCACATTCCTCCTGTTTCTTTGCAGTCCCCCAGTGCTGTGCCCAGCACCGTGATGCAGATCAGCACAGAGTGGGCAGTGACACCCATGGATGCCACGCTAGTATTTGTGGGCACTTGCCAGGCTGTTCCTGTAGTCTTCCTCCTCCGTGTAGAAATCAGTGCTCAGAAACCTCACCAGTTTCAAATCGTTGAGGCAACTGCTTTTCACAGGTGGTGGCAACCAGTTGCTGGGCTCAAAAGTTGCTTAAAGGGTGGAGGGAAGAGCAGGCAGACAAATAGCATAGTTACACAGGCTTCAGGAAACAGAGCAAAAAAAGAAAATCAAGACAATTTGCTCAGCTTCATTGAGCTGAGTCTCAAAACAGTATGAATTCTCCTCCCTGTGTGAACCCAACTTGTCTTCTAGGTACCCTTTTTTCTTTCCTTTTTTGTATGCTAGGAAGTGATTGACCTATAAAATGTGAAAACCTGATGGTGGTAAAAATGAAAAGTAAGCATAAGATTGGACTGAAATACATTTTTAAAGTAATCACTCATTTAATTCACTTTGTAAAGACCTGTCATTAATTTACTTGTAGCGACCATGTTGTAAATACATAGTTGTGTGCGTGTATATTTTTTTCTTCAAGCAGATAATAGCACGTAACAAGCCTCAACATGAATTCATTCAGTTTTCCTCTGTTGATTGTCAAGACACAACACCTGGATCATGGAAGTACCTGTCAGGATTAACTGATACTACACCAAAAAACTAGGATGCCACTGTTTGCGTTTCATCTAGTCAGTCACCAGCTGAACACAACCACTTTGAGCAGTAGATTCATCTCATTTCCAGATTTCTCACTGCCTGCCTTTATGAAATTAAGACAAGACATAGAAATGTTTCAAGACGTATAGATGAAATATACTAAGAAAAATGCAAGGCATTATTGCCGTGTAATGGACTCTCTTCCAAGTGCTGTCAATTCCAAATAAAATCATGGGAGCTGAAGTTCTCTGCAAAGTCATTTTCCTGGACCATTAATTCTGAATTGCCATTTACAGAATAATTGCACTTTTGTTTCCCTGGGGATCTTGCTGGTGTGCTTGAACCTGTGCTATCCTTCTTAACCCTCACATCAAAATATATACAGCATAAATGGAAGTCATGAGCTTATAGGTCATTAATGCAGAGCTGGGCCTAAGGGTATCTTTAATAGATCTGTTGAGGACATCCTTACAGTGACTGCATTTTTAGGGGAGTGGAAAGATTTTGTACAGAAGGACACAGCTGGATCTATTCTGAGAAAGGTTAGCTGGGACAGCTGAATGTCCCTGTGGAGATAATAAATTGCATTGGCCAATTTGATAGAGCTGATTCTGAGCTGGAGGAAATCCAAACAGCAAAAGCCTTTTGAACGGTAAATACTTCCCCCATTAATTGCTGAAAATACAGGTAGGCTTGAGGGAGTTTCAGTTCGACTATTCTTTTTGTTCGGTAACTTAGAGATAAAAAAATGTACTGTACTTGAAAACAACTCTCATGACTTTGATGAGGCTTGAGTTGAGAAGAATTCCTCTTTCTTTCCTTTTAGGAACCACCAAGGGAGGAGCAAGGCTAACAAAGTTAATGACTTGATGTCAGAAGTCAGGAGTGGTGGATCTGAGGCAGGAAGGAAGCACAGCTGCCTCCTGCTATTGTGCAGGGTAACTAGGAAGGCGCTGCATTAGCAGGAACATCGTCCCGGCCACACTTTTGTCAGGCTCTGAATAGAAGGTCACCATCTCCCTCATTTTTCCTTTCCAATCAATATTTAGCCTGCTCAGCAGCCGCCAGAGCTAGCTGCCTCTGAACTTCATTGCTGTAACTTACTAAGAAACTGGCTTATTATGACAACTCAGATCTCCCATCAGATCTGACCTGCAGCAGCTGCCCTGTCTCTTTCAATCTACTCCAAAATATAAAAATGACTCTAGCGCACAGCATTTACTGTACAAACCACTGCAGAGAAGCTCCTGATCAATAGGAAAAGTAACAAGCTATGAAGGGATTGGGGGCCAAGTATGCTACATAGGAGAAAAAAGTGTATCATCTAATAAAGTCAAGGTAAGTACTTGTTAAAAAATATAGCTATGAGGACTTAGCGGTTGAAAAGATAAAATTTACTTCCTCATCTTTTACCAATCAAAATTCCAGCACAAATGGATTTTTCAATGGTTGTTTCACTCTTCACAACACCTTGGGCAAGATACACACCTTCTGTAATGTCACAAGCCAGCCAGTAATTTTTTTAGAGAGATGTTAGATAAAAACACAGTAAAAATGTGATTTTAGTAAAAATCATCAGACTCGGGGATTTACAGGTTCAAATGATTGATAACAGCATACATAATTTGTAGTCTCTTGGTTAATAGTTGGGTGGTAGCAAGGGTCTAAAACCAGCATGGCAGTAGTTTCAGGAGATGCTAAGAACTGAATGAGGAAGGCAAAAATTCACTTGCCAAGTTGTTATGTATGTAGCCCACAAGAAGTTTTCCTAACAAGGCTAATAGCTTTACAGTGCCATCTGTTACCACACTTACAACATTAAAATATTTCCACTGAGTTAACCTTACCTGATTTTTACATGAAAGCCGAAACTGTGAAAGAATTTTCTGTTTTAACAAAATTATATTTTCAATCTCAAATCAGATTATCTGTTTAGAAACAAAATTATTGTTTTAATATAGCATAGCAGACCTTCATCCACTGCAAATGGCCCTTCAGTTATTCCTTGATAATGAAATTGCTTCATGAATGCAAAAGTGCAAAAGTTTTATTTTCCTACTGTAATCTATTTTGAATTCTTTTAGCTTTCAAGAGACCAACAGCAAATCTCCCTGTAAATTTTCAGTGGGATAAAGATGCTTTTGGATGGCATCTGTTTAAATTCTGTTTGAAGCAAGATAGCAGAATTGGTTCAGAAAAAGCTGGGTTGAAACTAAATATCCGACCCAAGAAAACAATGATCAAAATGATAGTAACAATATAGCTGTGTATGTAAAATTCTAAAAAAAAAAAAAAAAAAATCATGAAAGAAACCTCAACTGTCCTTACTCATTTACTTCAGGTAGAAATTTCCAAACATTCCCAAAGAACATTTCTGAAGTATCTCAATTACTCAGCTAATACTGATACTCCTACTGAAACAAAACTTTTCAAGGTTTGCCCACTATTTGTAGAGTTTTGGTTCACCAGGAGTTGTATTGTGACTACCTTTGAATAGATACCTCAGAGGGAGAGAAGTGATATATTAGTTAAGGCATAATTTTTGAGCTAGGCTCTATTCCAAGTTCTGTCCCAACTTCCTCTGTGACCTTGAACAAATCACCTAATTCCTTTGTATTTCAGTTCCATTTCTAGAAAATGAGGACAAGGAATTGTGCTATCTCAAGAGTCCTGTGAAAAGAAATTAATTAGCAGTTGTGAAGCACTCCTATGCTGTGGCCATGGCAATCTTCAGTCTGACAAAAATGGGGCAATGTGTGGTAAGGGTTTTTCTGTGTTCTGTACATCTACAAAACAGTCAGTGCTAGAGGCTTGATTCTTGAGCACTTGGCACTTACGAAATCAATCACAGTCTGTTTCCATCTCCTGTTTGCCTCTGAAGGAGCACAGCTACATAAACAATTAATTATAAAGCAGCATGCTTGCTATACACACATATATTTCTTATGTCTGCCAATCAAAAAAAAAAAAGAAAAATTATGTTAAAAGTCGTATTCATTCACTGAAACAAAATTATTTTTTAAAAAATGTATTTTGGGGCACACTAAAACTAATAAGCAAACCAACAAAGAGGAGGGAAAAAAATGGAGTATAGGATTTAGAAAATACCCAGGAGAGGAGATTCCCTTGTACCTACTATTTTAGTAGCTAACATACTCGGCAAAATATGCGCAATGATCTCTCCTACGTGAGACACAGCTTTAAATCTCATGGCTAGCTCACACCTCCCACATCTCACATTTCTCACCTATTTCCATTATTTCCATTTGATGCCTTCCTACAAAAATCATCACAGATTCATAAATAGTTTGGGGATGACTTAAACTGGGGGTGGGATTGGCGTATTTAGTATTCATCAATATTTTTAGAGATTTTGATGTAAAAACAACATTTAAAAAAAGTATTGATAACTGTTGAGTAGTGCTGCATACAGAAGTACAGCTATTATTAATATGTTTATACATTGGCTGTTTGTGTTACCCACAAGTTAAACACTCAGCTGAATGCTTTGGTCTGTTTTGAAATTTTAAACAGGTAGTTCTCTATATTATGAGTATTGACATCTTAAGAACATTCAGTATGTCTGGGATGGTACACTATTCTAATTCATTCCTGTGAGATGTGTACTATGAATATCAATTCCACAAAAATAACATGAAAAGGAAAGAAAAACAGGAAAAAACCCTACATTGCTATAAGAAACTTTTAACCTTTAGGCTCAATTAATAATTTTAGTACCATTCTTTGGAAATGTATGTTAGATCTCTGAAAAACACCTGTTCACTTCAAATGTTTCTATTTACAGAATATAATTTAATTTTAAGGACATACTTAGAATAATACTTTGAATAACATTTGTTATAATATGCTTTCAAATTAGTTTATTTATACACCTTTCAAATTATATTATTTATTCACCTGCCAATACTAGGTGTCAAATACTTTAGCTGAAAGCCTTAGTTTTACAGAGATTATCTTATTGTTAGAGATCTCCTTGATGCTTCAAAACCATCAGAATTCTTAAAGACTATTTCATGACACTATTTCACATCTGTAAATGCTCAGAAAACATACAAATGCTTCACTACTATTCTATGGACACATATCTACACGTGTTCATCCTATGCTCCCAATTCAGGAAGTTATTTGGGTGTTGGTGTAAGTTTTGGCGTTCCCGTAGCACAACAGTGTTTCCCCATGATATGTAAGTTCAGCAGCTAGCACAACGCCTGACTAATTCCACAGAAAAAACTGCAACAAAGATAATGGGTAAAACCGAATGTAATGATAGAAACACAGAAGTTGTAGACATTGTAGACTGAAGAATGCTCAAGTGTGTCTGATGTTATTCTTCCCTTACTGACACTTAATTAACACTCACCTTTATTTCCTTGAAAAATAACGATTATTACTCCCTAAACTTTATTGCAGTAATTTCAGATACCGACAGCCTGGGAGTATATAGCCTCGCTCTGAAGGCAAGTGTCTATAAATGAGTTTTTGAAAGGCAGCACAGAAAGGCTGGCACTCTAGAGTCAACATAACGTAACAGACATGCACAACTGCATTTGAGAGGCAAAAAATGCAACTTGCATTATCTGTAGAATTTTTTGGCTGAGATGCTGAAAAACCAGAGATCTTAACCCAGGGGTTACTTTTGTTTAGCACATACTGACACGGCTTTCAGTAGCTGCTGGGTAACGAACACGATTACCAGCCTTCCAGAATCATGGTGTACCATTGTAAAAAAATGCTTCTTTTCTTCATTACTTCTCTTTTTCTGCAAGACATGTATCACTATTAATACCCCAAAAAAGCTTTGAAAGATTAATTTCAAGCGTATGAATAATGTTGTTATTTAATTGGAAAGTTATTTCTTTTCTGAACGTGGTAGGAATATATACACGGCAACTGGAATTTTTAGATACAGTTTCTTTTATTAAAAAAAAATTACACATGTAAACTTCTAAATTTTGCTTATTTTCTAATGGGGAATAAGTTTGTGTGGAAAAAAAATATTTTTAATTCAGACTAAAAATAAAAAAAATCCAAAATTCAATCTTGTCATTAAATTAAAAGGATTTTTCATTTTATCTTTGATAGCTTAACTTTCAAATGACAACATGAATGGGAAAAAGAGAAACATTGTTTTATTTGTATTGTACCTGGCATTCCTCAAATTAATTTTAAATACTAACAGTGGAACCTTGGAAATAGCATGTTTAAGCTTTTCTCTCACTTCTCCCTAATTCTGTAGTTATACAATGAGAAAGCTGATTTGGGACATGGCAAGGACACAGCTGGAAACAACTTTTCATCAGATTAAATTGGGATTTTTTGCTTTTGGTGGGATCCTGAAGGATGTCAAATCCGCAGACAGTTTGTTGCTAGCACATGCACTTAGAGCTTTGAAAGGTCATATTCTTTCTATATATATTAGAATAAGGCACAAATCCCAACATTATGCTGCACTGATGTCTGAGATTTAGATACCTGTTAACACTGTAAGAGACACTGAAGAGTTGCTGTGCTTCGTTATTCATGAAGCCAGCTGTGCAGTGAGGGGTCTAGTTGTGTACTGCACATTGCTCACCACACAGACACTGTAGAAGTCTCCAGAATGAGAACTTTTCCTCAGTCAAGGAAACTAACCGGAATTAATAAGAGATCTGTGTAAATAAAACTACATGCACTGCCCTTGATTGTCATGAGCCCCTCCACGGGCTCAGCATATCACAGGTGGCAGGTTTCCTGGCCATGTTACCTCTGCAGCGTTACAGATCCATTTGTGTTTTAGGAAGGAGGAAGGAAGCCCTGACACTTCTGTTGCCTTGTCCTGGTGAAAAAACAGGTAAACCTCT
>NW_010241542.1:0-1439 GCF_000690775.1 Eurypyga helias
ACACCGACCCCTGAGGAACACCACTGGTCACCAGTCTCCACAAATCTTTGCTTTCAGGACAGTTAAAATCTTTGCTTTGTGCCAGTTAAAGTCCTTGTGATGTGGAGGCAAACATAAGCTGCTGTTTTGGATTAACTCACTGTGAACTCAGAAGTAGCATAAGATTTAATTTTGAATACAAATTTCTTATATATAAAAATCCTGGTCACCCTGCAATCAGTAAGAAAATCCTCACAGACTTCATGGGTTTCCAGGAGTAGTTTCACCCATTTTTAATTTGCAGACTCAGAATTCAGGCAGGAAGGGGAAATCTTAACGCCTACAAGCATCAGGGTTAGAGAAAAGCTCCCCTGGCTTGCCAAGCCCAACGTTACAATCCATAGCTCAAACCAAAGCTCCTTTGTTGATTAGGACACCTCCTCCTGTGGTTCTCAAGGAAACTGCCCAGAATCTAACCAGAGGCTGAGTTTCTGCAGCTCTTTTTTGAAGGGGATCCTAACAGAGTCTCTCCTGCAAGCTGTATTTAAGAAATTTGATGTTAAACCAACATCCTCTCTGCTCTATCAATGAGTTTGGAGCTTGGTTTTGCAGAGGACGAAGTAGCCACACAGACGTGATGACACGAACTTTAGCCCAGAGAAAAGTCATACATAAAAAAAAACCCCAAACCCAAAAAACCAACTGTAATTGTTAACCATGAACAAGTGAACAAATAAGCACATAAAGCCCCACTTCAGGCTGAAGAAAATTCACCTCCTTGCATATTTCACATTTCTTACCTTCCCATGAAACAGTACAACAGCTGCCCCGTTCAAAATAAACATATAAAACATTTTGCAAGCCTCTTCCAAGTTCCAAATGTGCTAAATTCAGCATCCTGACACCTTTTTACAGGCAAAGAGCAGAGCATTAGTCTGCGGTGGGGAGTACGTGGCTGCTTCCCTACTGGCTGGGGACAGGCTGGGCGTGACCAGGGCATTTTTCACACCACAAATTCCACCTGTACGCCAGGATCAGTGACACCATCCTTCCTGTGAAAGCTCTCCCATACACAGAGGAAAAGCGCTCCACGCAAACGACAACTTGCCGTGTTGGATACTTACAGAGTCGATGGTTATTGTCGCTGAAAACCTCTTTTCGTTGATAGATTCCAAGATGCCTTCATTTCCCCTGTAACCACCATTCAACACCATCACTTTCTTGCCTGAAATGGGAAACAGGGAAACGGTTACAACAGTGCTCCCGACTTCCTGTGACGGAGCTGTGTTCCACTCTGCTGACCGCTGAGGGAGGGCAGGTTTTTCCCAGCAGCTCCGGCAAGCAGCACCCAGCTTTGCCTTACAGCCCGTCTGTCTCAAAATCCATTACTGCTCCAGGCTACACTGATACTATACTGTATATGTACTATACTGATACACTGCCAACCTCATGGAGTTCAA
>NW_010241543.1:0-5275 GCF_000690775.1 Eurypyga helias
GCCTGAAGGCGCCTCCCGCTCAGGGCCGCCTGTGAGGCCCGCGGAGAGCCCGCCGCCGCCAGCCGCCTTCCAGCGCCAGGCTTCCACACGCGGCAGTTACGGCACGCACCGCTGCCCGCCTCGGGAGGAGGTAAACCGTAGTTGTAGGGCAGCATTTGGCAGATGGTCCAGCCCGCCCGACCCCAACAACCAACTTTTCAAAGTGCCCCAAACTCCCCACTTACTTCCTCAAAACAGCTCCTCTCACTAGCCCCTGGAAAATCTTTCAGCGGGTCAATATGGAACGCATAATGGAGAACAGACTATTTATTTAATGGTCTGATATGAAGGTCTCGACAACAGCCCCATAGAAGAGGCTATTAATGAAACACAGTCCTGAGGCGAGCCTCAAAGCATGGCTTGTATTCAAAAACTGATTTGGAGAAAGAAACGTGAGGTAAATCGTAATCTTTAGCAGTGGAACACTTCCGTCCCTTACGCTATGCTCCGTTACAATCATGTAAAGAGTCGTGAGAAACTGGGGTAGGTTCCCTTCAGGCTAGTCAGGAGAGCAGTGAGGGGAGGTGAGGCGAGGACATGATGAGCCAGACCCCAACAAGCTAGATGGTCTGGCACCTCACAGCAGGCTACAAATGCAAAATCATGCACAGGCTGGAGAGAGAGAGGGAAAAAAAAAACCAACAAAAAACTACTCGGTTTTCAGAGCCTAAATTATTCACCTCCATGAAAAAAGAAGACCTGTGGCAACCCTGCTGACAGCTTGCTGTGCAGCGATGTCAGTAAACCTATCAGGACAGCATAGTGAGTAAGGAAAGGGATGGAGAATAGTTGTTGGAACATTCTTAATGTGTTGGATTTAATCTCTGCTCAGTGGGATATTTGCATAGCTTCAGCAGTGAGGTTTTATACTGCTGGAACACTATGTAGGAGTCACAGAATTCTGGTATGAAACTCCAGTGAAACTCCTGTACTCAAAACTGTTTTAGGGAAGTGTTCGTTAATAAGTGTGAATTAACAGACAGAAATGTCTTAGAGTCATATGCATGTGGTTAAGGCTTCAACTGGAGTAGTTAAAGGTACCTATATTAAATTTTGTGGCCATTCTGAAGTGCCTGCATAAGACCTGGTTTTACAGACAAATCATTATCGCATGGATTTTAAGACTACAAACCTATCCAAAGGAGGAGACAGAAACATTCCCTACCTAAAGATAAAAAAAGTTTCTTCTAATATGGTTCCATCCCATTTAGGACAGTATATGGTAGACAATTTATGGGGATTTTTCCTATCTGAGCTGGCAACAGCCACTCACACAAAGTCTATAATCCTTGCACGGTAGACAATTCTTGAAAAAAACCCAAACCAAACAAACCAACCTCAAAATCAGATCTTTGATTGTTCTCAGTTGTCAGAATGCAAGATGTGCACCAACTTTCACTCCTTTTATCCCTTCCAGAAGAACAGGTGGAAAAAAAACCAGTTTTAAAGTACCCTACTTCCTAACCAATTTTCTTTGTGAAAACAAAATAGTCTGCATAAAGAGCATTTCCCAAAGAGCCTCATGAGTTATGATTTTCTAAGAGGAATACTGCATGAGTTAGACTTTCAGTAGAGGTAGGTGACATACGCTCTCCTGTCCTAATTCTGCTTATATTTGCAAGCCCTTCTACTACACTGAACAGCACGCTGAAGTGTTTCTGTAGGGAAGTGATAGTCTATGCCAGATGGTCCTGTGTTAGTTACGTTAAATTTCCCTGAGTTCAAGAGCTGGTTAATTGTTTCCAGTTGTTTGCTCAATAAGTGAGAAATAGAGGCTCTCTCAAAAGGAGGCAGCAGTCTTACACTACTTGCTATTTTATAGGGATAACCATATCATGAAGGAAAGGATGATGGAAGATTTTGGTCCACTGAGAGAGGTAGTTGGGAGTCACTGAAGTATTTTCTGAAATGAATGTGCAATTTTTGCTGCTGTGGGAACAATTAAAGATCGCAAAACATAATATATCTCGCACAGCAGGATTTTATTTTAGTGAAGAGACAGATTTTCCCACACAACCCCTCTTGAGAGGAAAGCCTCTCATTTCTTGTGCATAAATATTAGGAAAAGACTTGCAATAATTTGTCTTCTGGCAGATCCTTTACACTTTGTCCAAGTAGTTGGGCTGATGTTTCTCACTAAGGAACCCATAAGCCTTCTATGCTAGGTTGCTGTTATGAACAAACAGATGGTAAAAATTTGCCACAGGGCATCATTGGCATCAATACTACTGCTCACCCTTGCTGGACAACTGGTTAATAAGCATTTAAAAGTGGATAATTAAAAAGCACTCTCTTTTGCCTTAAGGTTGCTCTGATTAGCTGTTCCTGCAAGGAACTAAATCCATGTGTGGAAATTCATTTCAGAACAAGAGCTCCTTGTTACATTTTTGGCTTAACCTGCTTCAAAAGCTATTGTGCCTTAAAAATAAGTCTACCTTGATCCACATTTATATTCAGGGGTAGATCGTACTCAAAATAGGGCAGTGTATAGGACACAGCAAAGAGATACACTGGTCCTTTCTAATGAAGTTGGAAAATAACTAGGGTGTAACTCTATGTTTTTGGTACTGTTGCATGGATACGTACCAACTCATGGTACGTATATACTCATACGTACCACTGTCCAATTTAAACTACTAACATTTTTTCACTGTTACATACTGACAGCTGAGCTTTGCAACCTGATGATGTAGAAATGAGCTGGAATCAACAGTGTTTCCTAGCAGCTAGATGTAAGAGCACAGGGAAATTTAGGGTTCGTGTTTATGACTAACTTGCCTTGTTCAGTTTTGTATAGTCTGGCCAGACCTTAGCCATTTTACCAGGACCTGTGATTCACTGGTGATGTGCCAGGTTGGTTTCACCAGTTCACATTCAGCAGGCATGTTGGGTGAATGCAGCTGAGCTCTTCTCAACACAGGGCTGGAACCTGGGACAGTTATGCCCCTGGTATATTGGGACAAACGCACACTCTCTCTGCCACAAGTGAATGCTACCTGACACTCAGGAGTACCCAGTTTATGCCTGCGAGGTGCCAACGCACTATCCAGAAATTATATCAGATCCCAGAGTTTTCAGCAGTCTCCCCTTCTTCTTCAGGGTCATTCCCCCTGCCAAAGGCCAGCACGCATGATGGAGAGCACCTGTCTCTGTACTATCCAAACAGTGCTCCAAAGCAGGAGAATTCTCCCGTGACTGGGTCTGCCAGCTCTCTGGCTCTTCTGTACACCACAGGCAGTATAAACAGGCCACAGGAATACAGCAAGCCAAATCTCACTGGATATACCCAGACTACAGCTGAATCTGTCTTTCTTACACTGACTGTGTGTATCAGCAGCATTTTAAGTATGCCTTTGCTTTCCCCCTCCCCTTCTTATTGTTTCATTTTTTCCCTTCTGCTTGTTTTCAAGTCAGATCATATTGCCAGGAAGGTTCTATCAACAACTGGACAGGCGTAGTATGACACATTACCAGCAGATAAAACTAGGAGAAAAAGATTTTCATCTTTGTTTAACAGTTTCTTATGCTAACACCTGCTTCACTCAAATATCTGAAGAAAAACTACCAGAAAATTGGATTGCTCAAGCGTGACATTACAGACGTTTCCACTGCTGATTATTTATTCTCCAGTACGCAGCATCAGCAAAAACTGAGACTCAAATAAGTTCATCTTTTTAAAAGATCAATGACAACACAGCTTTCCTCTACCCCACCAAAGTCTTTCTTAGAGACGAAGGGCATTCTTTCACAGCTTTTCTGACATTATTACATAGGGCCCATCCGTAGCAAAGCAACATGAATTGAGTAGTGATACTGGACTGTCATTTTAATTGGCATATTTACATATAAACAGACTAAATGGAGAATGAAGGCTACCTTTGTGACCAAAGGAACAGAAATTTTGTGACAAAACAGTCCAAAGCTCTATAAATGAAACAGACTGTTCTTCATGACTTTTTAAGCTTTCTGTATCAACTTCCCTCTAGGCACCTGGACCATAGAAAGTATTTTAAAGAAGAGCATTAAAAAAACCCCTAGAAGACAGCCATGAAGAATTCATGAAGATTAGTCCAACCCACTTATTCTTTTGTAAAACAGTTTTACAAAGTTAAAGAGTCCCCTCTAGCATGAAAAGCAGGTGTAATTTCAAATAAGATTTTTCCCTACTGTTTGTACTTCACTTGAAATCTACAGGCTTTTATTAGGATCACCTGCTATGCATAGCAGGCATGTCAAGCCTGAAAGAAAACCATTATTTGCAGTCAGTCAACATCCAAGTTTCAAGTATGAATAATACCCGATTACACAGAAAATACACTAATATAAGCAATGCCACGGGGCATCATGTTTCTAATCCCACTTTGAAATAGAACATTTTCTGTTAGGTCACTGATAAATGCATGCACAGGGTTTCAGATACCAGAGGGTCCCCTCTTAGCCTAGGGACACAGGTACTGCTTATAAAGCAGCTTCAGAGTGCAGAACAGGCTCATGCCGGCGTGCCCTCCTTGCTGCACTGTGTTTCCTTCCTCAGTGTTCACAGGAATGGACTTTAAGCAACTATTCAGTTGCTTAAAGAGTGAGCTGTGGAGAAGCTGAGTTAATAATTAGTTTCCATAGCAAGAGCTGTTTGGAGTTGGCACTGAGAGAAAGCGCAGTTCTTCTCTGCAGCAGGAAATAAATCAGTGCAGCCGAGAAAACACGGTGGGAAATGGGCTCTTAGAGAACAACTGGAGATGAGCTTCTCTTGGATACCGCTGAATGGGATGGTGTTCTGCTTGTAAAGTTTAAGCGGTTCTCAGACAGTTCAAAGAAAACGGGATGGAGGGTGTCTTTTAAAGTCCTGCACTGGCCTATTGGGCAAGATGTTACTGTCGAGATTTCTCGGGGGGGGACACTGTGGCGCACTGCACGATAGGGATGCTGAAGGCAGAGGAAAAGCAGCTCCTTCTCATGCAGTGTGCCTCCTGCACATCCGCCTAGGGAGTGCCCGTCCTCGATCTGTGTAAGCGTTAAGGTTCCTTTTTCCCCCCTCCCCTTAAAAAAGAGTTCCAAATGCTTGCGAAATGAATGCACAAGTTCCCCTGTCACCCCGTTTCCTTACACGCGTAGAAATCCGCGGGCTCCCGCGCAGCCCCGCACAGGCTGCAGGGCACCCTTGGGAAGCACAGGAGGGGAGCTCCCCTCGCCTGCAGGTCACCGCTTCTCAAGGAGGGAGGAAAACGCGAGGGCGCGG
>NW_010241544.1:0-4039 GCF_000690775.1 Eurypyga helias
CAGCATCACGGGGTGCTTCTGCCCAGCGCCCTGCTTTGGGGTGGCGGTGGGTACTGTCCCCAGCCGCGCTCCCGCGTGTCTGCGACTGCTGCCTGGTGGGACATCTGCGTCGTGGGGATGAGTCCGGGCGTGCTGCTCGTTTGGGAGAACCCGTGCAAAACCCCCATCACACGCTCAGAAGGTGTTTAACTGGGCCTTGTAAATACATGCGTGGCTCTGATGTGGAGCCCTGTCCTACAGAAGCTGCCAAGGGGTGCAGCAGTGGCCAGAGAAGCAGCTGCTGAATAGCAGATGTTAAACAGACAAGTGTTAAACTTGCAATGTAAAGACAAGCACTGAAAAGGCAGGTGCTAAAGAGAGGAGCAGCTCCTGGGAGAATTGGAATGAATTCCTCCCAAGCAGCTGAGACCATTTGTTTATTAAAAAGACACGTACACACACCCACGAGAGAGTGTTGTGGCTAAACACAAGCTCACGCTGCTGCCGTGGCCGAAGGTTGAGCTGTAAGATGGTCAGAAACCCTTCAGAGCTGAGCAGCAGCACTCTCCCTTGCAGAACCAGCCCGAGCCCATGGGTGTGGGAAAGGGGCTGGGGCCCTGCCCTGTTCTCATCGCAGGGAGCGGCTGTGCCCTGGGAAGGGGCTCCCCACGGTGTCCCTTTTTATAACTGAGTATTTACATTATACTGAGCCAGAGAGAAAAGTGTCACATTTTAAGGCGTGCAGGAGGCTAAGTTGTGTGTATAATTGTTCTCAGGTCTGAAGTCAAAATGTAACCCCGTCTCCATTTCTGCCACGACAGGAGAGCCCAGACACATGTCCTCTAACGATGTCATGTCAGAATTTCTTAATGATGCTTTCCCTTCTGATTTCTGTTTAATTTGCCCCCTCTCCTTCTGAAGATTACTCCCTTTTTACATCCCTCTGAATAAAGACCGTTTAGTTAGCGGGGAAGAAAAGACTGCCATTGAGGAACTAAGAAAAGCACTGGATTAATTCTCTGCCTGCAGCTAAACTGAGAGTTCATCTCCTAATAGGCCATTTCAAAGCAGTTAGATTTACTCTTTTAGACTAACCATACTGTCTGAACAATATTTTATGCCTGTGCTAAAATATAATAGGCTAGAGAGACAACTCAGATGTCAAGAGTAGATAGTCCTGTCAAAGTAATTTGTCTTGGGTAATAGATAGACTGACATGACTTTGAAATATTCCAAGAAAGAAATCATTCTATATTTGAATGGTTTGTTTCTTTCCCTTTAAAAAGCCAAGACTGTATTACTTAAATCATGTCTACCAGAAAGTCTTTATTTTCTGTGAAAATAACATTGGTATTGGCAGCGATGGGGACGTGGCACAAGGGGACTTTGCAGTGTTTGATAGGGGAATTAGGCAACGCCAGCGTGGGGCTCCCAGAGCATCCTCAGACCACCCGTCGTAGCACCTTGGTGCTGCCAGCACCCGGGGGGTTTGGGAATGGATTAATAAAGCTGAGCCCAGTGCCCTGGGAAGGGGAACTCAGTGGAACTGAGTTCAGGAGAGACGCTTTTCAGCCAAGGTGTTTCAAAGTCCCCTAAGGAGCGTGACACTGGCAGTTGCACTTCTCCAGCTTTAACCATTTAGATAAAAAATGCTACTTAATCTCAGGGGTAATTACTGAAGAAATGTAAGTAAATTTCTCAACACAAAGTTTGTCACAAGTCTCCCCACTTGCAAAAAATGTAATTGTTACTGTTTATAGCTTTTTTAAGCTTCTATCGGCTTTGTCACAGATAGTCAGCAAATACGTGTATACTTAAGGGATATGAACAACCAGTTATCCAGCTTTGTCATTTGTCCAAATGCTCTGGAAGAAAGACTTAACTTAGTTTTTTGTTAAGAAAGTGTATATAAGGACTTGGAAAAAGTCAGTAAAGTCTTAGGAGAATTCATTGTCTTGTGCTAAAAGGATAAAAAGAAAGTTGGTGGGGTCTTATTTTGCAGAATACAGAGTAGGTAAGATTTTTAGTGTTTACTTAGTCCCTTCACACCACTGTGCTAGGTAAAAGAACAGTTGCAGAAGGAGCCAAATACACTTATGTTCCCTTTAAAGCCTGTTTCCACTGCAGGTGTAAATGGCACCAGATGATAATCACTGTGCTTGGCATCTTCCCCAGTGCTGCCCCGTGCTCCCCTGGGCTCATGCTGATCTGTCTCGAGGCTGGGGGGATTCTGCCAGGGCACAGGTAGGAGCAGGATATTATCCATCCTTGGGGATAAGTCCCCATGTCTTGGTCCTACCCCTTGGCAAAGTGTCTGCAAAACTATCCAATGCTGACAGTACCTTTAATTCCCCACCCTGCCTGCACAGGTGTAAGTGACCACCAAGAAACGTGGGGCCATAGCAATAAATTGCCTCAGTTGGAGGTTTCCCAGGAACTTTCTATGGGAAGGTAAATAGCCAGCACTGACGTTTCTGTTTTACGGGTGAGTACTCTGAAGGGTGGAGAGCAGCTTGCCCTGCTGGGGGTTAGAGGCAGCACTGGGAATAGGGGGTGTCAGGCTAGGGAGTCTGATGGCTTAGTGGCAGAACTGCCACTTGTGGGTAAAATGTCCCTTTTCTGTTGCTACTCTGCTGACACTTGCAGCCATTTCTATTCAAGGCATGTTATTATCAAATCTTTTGGGGAGCCCCTTGAGATTTGCAGTTGATAACTAAAAGAAACTCCTTTATGTTAATAATGATAAAACAAAGCATCAAGTCATTCGAGCTGATTTTACCCAAGACATTTCCTGAATTATTGCTCTCTCACAGCTGTCATGGGCTTGAAGCTTTCAAAAGCCCATTTTGTCTCTGCTCGTAGCTCTTTCATCGTCAAAGACTGATGCTGTACCCCTGGGTTTGCTTGTGCAGCTCAAAGAGGAGCAGGCGACACAGTTCCTCAAAGTTAAACAAAAAATCCTCATGGTTAATGAACTTGTCTAATTTTATGCAGAAAATGCTTCCATCTTTCCTTTTAAAACTCACTCCAAATTCCAGGTTGATACCGATGGGGATAGTTTCAAAAGCACCTCAGACTTGGATGCAAATCCCTTTGACTTTCACCCAGACCTATACGTGGATTTTCAGTTGTCAAAGCCCTTTAGGCAGCATCACAAACCCACCTGGCTTCTCCTAAGCACTGTGGCCAGCCAGCAACAATCAATGCCTCCCTACTTAGCTGTGCAAATCCCATTTACTGTAATTACCCTTGTAAGAAAATGATATGGTTCTACTTTAAGGATCTCCAAAGTTGTTTTATGATCTTCCTGCCTTATTTTATGCACGTCGTTGTATTTTTTCTCCCTCTATCTTGAGCAGCAAATGTGAAAATAAAAAAATCCAAACAGCCCTTTCACAAAAAGACAAACAATGCCCCTAAAATTATTAAATTCCTATGCACGTGAGTGGGTATAAATGATCTTGCCTACTCTGAAATCAAGTTGACCTAAATTATACAGTATAGATTATTGCATTTAGAATAATAATGGTGTGCTGGATATAGTGGAGTGATTTTAAACCAAGGACGCACAGCCTTTGCTGAGATCCAGACGGCTTTCTTAATCTGATTTATGATGCAAAATTTAGGTCAGGTGGATTGATTCCTAATAGAGATGTAATGAATCAAAATTCCTAGAATGGCTTTATTTTGCACAGAGGTGTCAACAAGCTGTACTTCTCTATTTGTGCACCTGGCGTGTAATGATTCTCTTGCAAAAATCATAATCCATCAAGTCCTCCATTCAAGAATATCAATCAGTGCCAGGAACAAGACTATTTTAGCCAGGAGTTCTCAGTCACTTTGTTTTCCTCTTCATGAACACATAAGGCGCTGTGACATTTAAATTGTGCTTTGACATGTAATCATTAAATGTTTGAAAATGTCTCATTCGGTTTTTGTTGCCTCATCCACTTGCTTACACCAGCTTCTTGTTTTGCCATTGTTCCTGGGGTTTTTAGCATAAAATACCCATATTGTTTCTTTTAATAGTTGGAGGCAAAATTATCATAGAATCATAGAA
>NW_010241545.1:0-2358 GCF_000690775.1 Eurypyga helias
GATTTGTGAGAACAGCTTCGTGGTACTTTGCTAAACCATGACACCAGGGAGACCTATGAAATACTATTCAGCATTTACAAAACGTTACCTTGTTTAGCCTGAAATGCTGGCATTCAGCTCCAGTTCACTCTCATCTCAAAGCTGTTTTTCTAAATTAACGCTGGATACTGTTTGGAGCTGCAACTGCGGTACTGAAGATCAGATAGTGGGCAAGAAACTGTTGACTTAAAGTAAAAACTTTTTCCCAAGTATGCTTACAAGATGTTCAAGTTTTTCCAGTGCTGCATGGTATCTGAAAGGTGAAAGGCTTGGGGAGTAGCTGAAGTGAAAGCAAATCTCTCTGTAGAAGGTTTGTAATAGCAAGTTTTAATCTCCAGTATTAGTAACAAAGCAAAATAAACCCTACTTGTCCGTACTAGGCTGCTCTGTGATTTGAGAGAGCTGCTTTTACTTCTGCAACCACAGGATTATCAGTAATGCCTGGTATGAAATACATTCATTGAGTTACTTGATCTGGCTTCAAGTCTTGCCTGGGGTCGCATTTCAGCCCTGTTTGCCTGTCCTCGTGGCCTGCTAAGCCATTCCACTGGCTTAGCACTGTTTCTGTGAGATGTTACGAGTATCAATGTTCTGCATATAACAGAATAAGCTGCAATTCTTCAGTTGTGCTGGTTTTGGCTGGGATTGAGTTAATTTTCTTCATAGTAGCTAGTATGGGTCTATGTTTTGGGTTTGTGCTGAGCAGTGCTTACACAGAGTCAAGGCCTTTTCTGTGCCTCACACCTCCCCGCCAGCGAGTAGGCTGCGGGTGTGCAAGAAGCTGGGAGGGGGCACAGCTGGGACAGCTGACCCCCAGAGGGATATTCCATACCATATGACATCATGCTCAGTGTGTAAAGCTGGGGGAAGGAGGAAGAAAGGGAGCTATGGCATTTGTTGTCCCAAATAACTGTTACACGTGATGGGGTTCTGCTTTCCTGGGCATGGCTTAACAGCCACCTGCCAATGGGAAGTGGTGAATAAATTCCTTGAAAACAGACTGAGGGGTAGTGTGAGCTGCAGAAAAGTATCTGATTAAGGCCTCTCTTGGAATAAAGTTCTGTTTCACATTTACAGTTTCAAAAACTTCTGCAAGGAAGCAGAGGAAACTGTACTTAGTGGAAGCAGGAGAAGAGAGCTTACCACTTTTAGACAACCATGGTTAAATGTGATACATGAATGAGTTTTTGTATACTCCACTATTATCTTACATCTGTTTGGGAAGCAGGCTCTTATATCATCTGTGCTTTTGTGAACAACTCCATCAGTTGTGATGGTTTCAAAAAGGCAGGGTTGTAGCTCTGTGACAGTAACGGATGATGTTTAAATTTACACCTGTAAAATTATGATATTCTGTATGAAACTTTTATTTTTCTCTAGTCTGCATATGTGTCAAGGGTTAGAACTGGCTGTTGGATGAGAACTGAGCAACGGTTCCTTGGTGAGGTAGTGGTGAAAATGATTCTTGGGAACTGGCACTGCTGGGTGGGGTAGAGTTACAGTCAGCATTGTGTTGTGTTTGGGTGTAGTGGAGAGTAATTGATGATGACTGATATGAGTCAAACACTGGACTTTGGAAAAATAAATTGCAAGTGGTGTTTGAAAGGAACATTTCCTTCTCATTAGAGGGAAAAATGATCCCTTATTTTTGTGATAGCTGCTTCTTTTGGCTGTTTATTCTGTCTTCAAAGTGTAAATCCCCACTTTGGGAATGACATTGGTCTTTTGAAATGAGGTGTATAGCACTTGATTCCTATACAGTGGTGTAATTTGGGAGTATGGATGCCCACCAGCAAAGATTCCATGACATTAACAGAGTCTTTAAGAAAAGAGAATTGTCAAACCCAAAAGTTTTGAGATTGTTTTTATTACCCAGATTTTCAAAATGTACAGCATTTGGAAAAAGTTTGGTGGGATTAATGCTTTAGATTTCTTTTATGCTTTCAGCATACTTTCAAGCTGAAATATATACTTCTACAAAGAGCTCAGATGACCACCTGCTCTAACATTGTCTTCCCTGGACAGGCTAATAAGTGAACCAGCAAAAAATTTCCTGATAAAATCATGAGAGTTTATGTCACGCTCCTAGATGAACCATGACAAAATAGAGTAGATTGGACTGTGGCAGTACAGCTGGGATATTTTGAGAAATAATCGCTAACCTTCAGGACCTGGATCCTACACTGGTAATTTCACATCCCGAAATTTGAGGATGAAGAAAGGAGTAGCAAATGTCTTTGGCCATCTTTAATAACACCCTCTTCATCTTTGGAGTGGGAACTTGTAAGGCTGTAGATTTTATATCCCAGATAATGATGC
>NW_010241546.1:0-10076 GCF_000690775.1 Eurypyga helias
ATAGCACAACCGGGAAAACTAAACAGAGCCATCAACTCCGTCACGAATGAGCCAGCACAGGAGTTAGCAAAGCAGCTAACGCAGGAGTCAGGGTGAGGATTAGCAAGTGTACAGGAGAGAACGAGAGAGAGTAACGGAGAGAGTAATGGCTCCCAGACCCCTTCCTTGCCTCTGCCCCGAGCATGACATACTATGGAATGAAATACTTCCTTGGTCAGTTTGGGTCAGCTACCCGAACTGTGTGTCTGAACCGAATGTCCCCCACACTGCCTGTGGTGAAACAGAGTCAGGAACGCAGCTGCAGTGTCAGAAGTGGAGAGAGACCTTGAATTCGTTCCCCAGCACCAGCTAAGACCTTAACAGTACTTCTCGCAGTGTAAATCCAGGAACACAGCTTCCTAGCAGCCACAGTGTTAACTCTTCCCTGACTAAACCCAGCACAGTCTTCCAGAGTAAGGAACACCTGGTATACTGTCAGATCCTGTCTGGCAATTCACAGGCCTTATGTCAAAACAACCTGGGAGAAGACACTTGTGGATCACAGCATCCATTCTTTCTGCATTCAGGAGGGAAAATAGGTTTATTCACCCCTGCAGTTTTCCTAAGTTGCAGATAACCAAGTAAGAAGAGAGCTGGAAAATGTACCTGACCTCCTCCTGAGTAAAGACACTCTGCACAACTTCTACCCAGTCTTCATAAATCTGAAAAGTACCTAATTAATGAAACTAATAAATACAAGTCTGAACAATAAAAATCTGTCATAGTCTACAGCTGAAGTAACCAACTTCCATGTGTACAGTAAAAGATTAAACTGCAGTTACTGACATTTTCATTTTATCAGATTAGTACAAACGATAGCAGAGGACAGGTATGGAATTAAGATCATCTCAGCTATCTTACGCACATCTAGATAAAAAAGTTTTGTCATGACGTAGAAAGCTTTGCATTCTAAACAGCTTACTTCTGCAAGGGCATCCTGAATTCTCCTACCTCATTTTCCACAGCTAGCCTTAGTGAGACAGTCTACTCTCCACACACAAATCAAGTTATGCAAGAAATGTGTTATTACCAGTAAAACTGAACACTTATTTACGAGAATTATTTATTTGGAAGTAAAGACAGAAGTCACTGAATCACACAATAAATCCTTACATGACTACATCCTAATGCATTTTTGACCTTGAAAATCTGCTATGATGTATTGTTGCTGGACCTAGGATACTTGAGTTAGGTATCCACAAAATATCACTTCTCAACTGCACTGTCCCCTAACCAGCCACCTCCAGGATGCCTCCACTCAGCCTTCAAGTAATTCTAATGTTGCTCTAGGCACACACCCAGGTGTTTACTTCCATCAGCTGCCATGAAGTTCCTGCCATATCATCAAGCATGTGGAGAGCAACTCACTCTGTAGAGGTGCAGAATTTGTTTAGAAATTGGTTTAAAATTCCAAACTTGTTATGAATATTGATAGTCAAACTGCTTTATCCCATCTGTCACATTAACTCATGTTTATTTCTACACTAGCTGTTTACTGTGTATAAAGTCTTCACCTCATCCTTTCAATTTTTTAGAGTGAATACAGTCTAAGAGAGCTGGCCAACAGTAATACCTTTCAGCCAAGAACACTGGCTGCTTTAGTATCAATAAGCTAACAGAAGTCAGACCTTTAATACCACTTACACTAGGAATCAACTGTTACTGAAGAGTTTTGGAAACAGTAACTCTCATCAATAAATAAAGAATTCAGTCATAAGGTAGACTAGTAAAATTTTCACTGCTAAAGCCACCTCATCTCATCTGACGAACCAAAACACAAATCCACCTGTGTAATAGGTGAGAGAAATCACTGCCTAAAAACATTTTCAGCAATAGCTATTTTCTGAAATAAGCGAGCACTAGCTGTGCTACCAAGAAACATTAGAGCTCTGCTTTTCGAAGAAGTTTACAGAGGCAGGCATTAAACTTCTATTGCAATTGAACCCACCATGGCTCTACAGCTCCCCCCGGTGTTTTTGAAAAATCCCACCCTAGAGCACTCTAAAGAGGAAAGAGAGGGAAAGCACAGCAAAAGGAAGGAAGAACATTGACAAGGAAATAAGAGGGTGAAGATAAGAGATCAAAGACAAAAAGAAGGAAAGCAAAGATAATTTATCCTACCAGAGACAGCACCTCTTGTCAGTCAAGACAAGAAACATTGCCTCCCAAAAAGAATCTGGCACCAGGAAGTGGCAGAAGTGATGGGGGAAGACCAAATCTGACCTGAGGTAAGAAAAAAAAAAAAAAAAGAGTTATTTTTTTAACTTTGTTTGTTGCTTCATCTTACCTCTGTGATACATTAAAAAAGCTAATTTTTTTGTTTTAAATGTATTTCTTCCACTAGACTTTGTCAGTGATGATGACAATGTGGAACAGGATTGACAGTATTGTGATATATTGTGAAATTCTATGCAAATACCGACATTAAAAACAAATTTTAAATACTACATGGAAGCTGTATGAAGTGATAGCTGCAAACAGGATATGCCACTGAAATGAGTCAAAATGCTGGAAGAAAGGACTTGTATCTATTAAAGTTAATGCAATGGAATATAAGCCCACTAATTCCTATCTTTAGGAGACATTCCCTGAGTGCTTTCTGGCAAGACATAAAATCTCTACCTGATATCCCACATGCAAATGGAAGAAACGTGTGTCCAGGTTCCCTGTTTAATTGTAATAAAAGTTATACCCAGGACTCCAGCTGAAAACGGGGTGACTTTCAGAGAAAGTATCCTAAAAGCTCTAAATAAATCAATCAGGGTAGAAAGAATTAACACACTTGTGAAATTCACTGCAGGGTGATAAGTGGTCAATAAAAAGAGGAATTCTTGTACAAAGGCAAACCACAGGAGAAAAATTCTGTGAAACAAATCCATCTTACCCCTACCACACACTCGTTCTCAGAATAACTACGTTCTCCGAATAAACCTAGGTGGAAAAATATTAGTTTTTCCAGGCATGTCAGAGACTCTAGTGACTTCTATTTGTAGTTAAAAAAGAATTCCAAACTAGAAGCAGTGACTTCAAGTGGCAGAAGTGAAGCCACCCCATCAACTGCACACATCTTTGAAATACAACTCTAAGACCTATGGATGAAGAGCAGGTATGTGAGTGGTAACAGTCACATTAGAACTCGAGACACTTCCACCATGATGATGCCACACAATTTTCACTTGGTACAGACCCCACTCATCAACTTACTATGTATCAATAAGCCACATAAAACCTTTTAAATAGCTCTATACTGAAACCTGGGGTTTACACATAAATTCTAAAATGGTGAAACTAAGGAGTTTTTTAATTCAGTGTGAAGCATAGACAAAATGGTCTTACTTCATTGTGTCAAAATTAATTTTAATAATGCTATGCAGAGACAGAAACATGGATAACCATAAGGATCATACGTACAAGAAGCGATAGGTGCAAGTTCAAACCAGATGTTCAGGTGATGCTTCAGGGGAAGGTGTAGGAACCAAATGGGATATAAGATTGAGATACTTAAATAGTTGAGACCTGGTATAAAGTTTAACAAAATCCAAAGCTTTAATTGTTTAATATGCATACTCAAAAGCCTCAAGAACCTCCAGTGAAAAAAAAAACTCCACAACCTCATTACGTACTGTAAGAAAACACACTTCAATTTTAATCACCCTCTTGAATTCATGAAATTTCTTCTTCTTCTGTTTGGAAATGGAGATTACAGACTCTTAGGCAGATGATGCCTGCCTGCCTTTCAGATTCCCTCTCCATACCAGCCTTTCTGAAGTAAACACCTTTTCAACTTCCATCCATGCAGTAATTCCCACTCACGTGTCCTTAGTCATTAACAGCACTGAGTTCTCTCTCATTGTGCCTCAGCTGCTTACAGTGCCTTATAATGCTGTTTCTGTATGGGTGAGCAACACTGCTGCCTAGTCAAGCTTGTACACCTCTTCTCCACTATGACTCCATTTTCAGAACTTAGGGCTGCCAAATCCACTGATCTATTCTACACCCGGTAGAGCAAAGAATGCATTGCATGAAGAGGATTTCACTCAGGTGATATACCAAGAACAAAAACCATGAAAACTCACAGTCCTGCTCATATTACGGTAAATGTATCCCAGTATCACTTCATGACCAGAATCCATAGGAAATGCAATCTATCGTAATTATGTTCTTCTCTAGAAAAGTACTACCTTACTCAGGTCACCAGGGCATGTGGTGTTCAGTAAACAAACAGAAAAACCTATTTGATTTATCACCACTGGTCTTGAGCCTTTACTTAAAACCCTGAAAAACTTGCACTGACTACGGATTTTCTCACAGGCTTTTCCTTGCAAGCATTTCTCTGTAGCATTTCAGTACAGCACAAATATCCATGCATCAACTTTAAGAGCACTTCTAAGCAGTATACAGGGGGAAACCAAAGCATGTAAAGATTAAAACTGCAAGTCCACTGAAGCCAATTTCCCAATCTGAGATGCCAAAGGATGCATTTTTCAGAATCTGATTTTCTAGAGTTAAGTGTGGGTCAGGTTTTTTTGGCATTTTCTCCCCCAAAGCTCATTACTCAGTTACTAGAGTTGCAGTTGTAAATGCACAGATCCCGAAATCCCAAATCAGGCCTTCACAACATAAGGAACAAACAGCTAACAGCCACCTGTGAATTGTTGCCAAAGTTCTTTGCCTAGCAGTTCACATGAACTATGCAGCAGAGGACAGTAGGGTTGACCCAACTTTCCACAACAAAACTCCACTGTCAACACCCTCAACCATCCTTTCTTTCTGCAATGTCTCTACCTGCTCACTCACCATACACTCCCAAACACAGAGCGGTAGTCTAACATACAAAACCCTCCTGTGCACCCTAAAGGAGGCAGGTATGGTATGGAGTAGATAACATGCAGCTGTGTAATTACACAATGCAAATATTCAAAGTTGAATTAGTGCTGTCCGTGCAACTAAGTTCTGGCACATCCAGACGCCTGAGTGCTGTTCTTCAAATCTGCTGCTGTGCCCAGCAGCTTCTTGGGTGTACTAAGACTTTTTGTATTGGTCACTATTCTATTCCTGCTAACAATAACTGAAGCAACAAGAAAGATGCAACTATGAACAGTGACACCCACAACTCTTCCTCAAATGTTATCAGTAATGTAAACATGAAAAGGTATCTGAAAAGCTGCCTTCTTTTTATTTAACACATACAAATTTTATTGACCCAGCACTGCTCAAGCAAATTGCATGGCTCTCCACACTTCCCACAAATCCCTTCTATCACCACTATTTCAAACAAACATTTGGAAGTTTATAGTTATTCCACCTCTCTTCACCCCCACCCAATAACTTTAAAAGTACTTTAAAAACTCGAACACAACTTTCAGAGTTCTGTTCTACTTTTTCTGCTTATGATACTGGAAATCAACCTTTCAACACTGAACATTTAAATCTGATCTTTTTCTCCTGTTTCCCAAAGCACAGTTCATCCATGGCATCACTTCTTACCACAAACCTAAAAAAAAACCCAGTGCCTCTTCATGCATATTTTTGCAGGACCTTGTTCACAGACTCCACAGAGACACAAGCATACTGATTCACACACAGTATGTCTCCTAAACCATCAGAGCCAGAAATCTTTTATCTTTTTTTTAAATGAAAGGCTAGCTTCCTCAAAATCAGTAAGTATCTTGCCAGTTAAAATATAACTGATGTGTCACGCTTTTTATTATTAAATGATGATTCAGGTTTTTTTTACAGAAGGCAAACAACAGTTTAATAATAAATTACTGTGTTCCACTACTTCTAATCACATTTGTAGCTGTTTATGGTTAACATTTTTTGTCTTAAATAGAGCTCTCACCAGTTAAATTGTCACACTAACTCATTTTCAAATACTGCACTACACCTGTGATTATATGCACTGGTACACTACCACAGAGTAAGACTACAACAATGTGAAATACTTTTGACATACCCAGTTAGGAACTGCTATGCAGTCAAGTATTAGTGCAAATTCAAAAAACTCACAGGTTCATGTTACATGTGCAACTTAATCTGCATTTTTTTTCTACAAAATACATCTAAGTAGCAGCAACACATGAAAGAATTTGTGATTGTTACGTATTGTAGAATAGTGAAATTCCATATTTGGAGAAGACACAAGCAAAGTATTAGAATGCATCAGAAGGCAGCAAGTTAACCAGTCTCACAGATGCATGTTTCATTATTAAATGCAATAGCTCACCAACACAGTATCTTGAGTACTTTATATGAAAAATATGTAATCTTGTAACCTAAATTAAGACCTTTACATGCAAAAATAGATCAGTTCTGCATTTAGTGGCAATTGTATAACCAACACTACATGAAATATTAAAGAAGTTATGCATCAGCTGCTGAGCGCTAATTTCATTCTGCAGTTCAACTATGTCACAGCTACTGCCTAATTACCCAGGACCAAAATTATTCTTGCTTTTAATACTTTCAAAAAGTTTGCTAGCGATAAAGTTTTATTTATGTTTTGTATCATGATCATACAAGAAGTGTCATCAACGCAGACTCCCAGTCTGTTCATTGCACAGCTAGAAGACTGAAGCTATTACCCTTACATCAGCTGTTTTCAAGTGGTTGATATGTATTCAAGTGTTCCTCTAGGATTTCTTGAATTTCAAAGACCAAGTTCCATGTATTTCTTTTTATAAATACTACAAATAAGCACTTGACGTAAAGATGTCTATGCAAGACATTTATACATACACACACAAAAAGATGAGCACTGCGATGCCAGCACCCCCAAATTCAAGGAGCTTAAAGCCAGGAGAGAACATCTGGAAACTCCACATGGTCCTCACAGTCACTGACTGCTCTCCCTTTCTAGCTTTGTTATCACCACCCATTTCCAACTTTACTTCAGATGGGACTAGGATTTACTGCAAGCTTTGCTGATTCAGAAGAAATGCTGACAAATGGGCACTATCAGAAACAACCACCACCTTCGTGAAAATAAGAAATGAAGTATGGAACTGGGGCTTGGAGTGGGGTACAGAGTGTGTGAGTCCAAGAGCTATGTGGTGCTGGCAGTGGGGTGCTGGGAGTCCTCTGGAGCTGCCAGGTGTAGGACTAGGATTTACTGCAAGCTTTGCTGATTCAGAAGAAATGCTGACAAATGGGCACTATCAGAAACAACCACCACCTTCGTGAAAATAAGAAATGAAGTATGGAACTGGGGCTTGGAGTGGGGTACAGAGTGTGTGAGTCCAAGAGCTATGTGGTGCTGGCAGTGGGGTGCTGGGAGTCCTCTGGAGCTGCCAGGTGTAGGGAAAGTAATGCTGCAGCAGCCAAGTTTCACACAAGAAAAGGGTCTTCTAATGATATTCCTGGAAGTTGATTCTCTGTTTTCCTGCTGTCCTGGGTGGTGTCTACCGCCATACGAGAGAATCACTGCCAGATGCATGTCCATAGAAAGAAACTCTGTAATGTGCAAAATACCACCTGGTATACTTTCTAGGTGATTAAAAAAATTACCTACCTGCTCCTTGTAGGCTGCCAATATTACACCACCATATACTCCTCAACAGAGGGACTAACCCAGAGAAACACAGCGTGTAGCTCCTATAAAGGGAACAACATGAAATCCAAGACCAGGGGATGACCTCATGTTGCATTCTAGAAAACCAAAGGCAGAGCATAGCTAGTCTCTTAACACCAAATCACAGGACAAAAACTGTTTTGCAAACTTAGTGTTTATCCACCTCTTGCTATTGCTAGACGCTTCTAACAGCTAGTCTTGACAGTAAGTATTACCAACAAAGTCTCTTAAACACTGATTCAACATTTCAAGAAACAGCAACAATAATTCAAGTTCTAGTTGAGCCCATTTTCCTCAGTTTGGAAGAAAAGTGAGCCCACAGCTCGCAGTGGAAAGACAGGCTATGGTCAGACTTTTTCCAAAGAGTAAAAAAAATTTTTTTTTTTTTTTTTTTTTTTAAGTATTTTATGGATTATTACACCAAAGAAAACAGTCAGAAAACCCCAATGGAAAGTAAGCTTCAGTCTCCATTAGATGCTTCACAGCCTATTTAAAGTCCTAAGACTTTGGAATTTCAACTTCTCAGAATTTACCCCTCCAGAAACATCCTTTCCCATCAAAAAACTGGTACAGAATCCAGATTCTATCAGGACTAATCAATACATTTTGTTTGTGACTGAGGATGGACCATTTTAAAGAAAACACATAAAGATATCACTTATTAAACATTATTAAAGCTTGGTTTTACCCCTAGAACATATTCTTCCAAGACAGCCCTTCCTAAACTAGTCACATTGGATCAAAAACTGTCAGCTGTGCATGACACCACACAGATGTGAAACAAGAATTACTTTAGAGTATTTTATTTCTAAAGATCTAGAGATTTCTAGCAGAATTAAGTCTCCAAGCCTCTTTTCCATGAAGTTGGAAAAGCACGCATCCCATAATCATAGGATTCATTCTAACACTATACCTAAAGCTGACTAAAACAAAACATAAGTGTTACGTAAGAAAAGAATCACTGAGAAATTAAGATATGGACTAGGGTTTTAGTAAAAATGTATCGTAAGGATACAGTGACAGATGTAAATTTTTAATTTCAGTGTTCTTATTGTTTCACTCACACAGACCTGAGGGGCCTATATCTGTAGTACAAAAATAACTAAAACTCACACTCATGTATCAGGAAAGACAGACAATAATATCCAATCTTTTCCAGTTAGGTATGTTGAGAAAGAACAAACACTGATGAATATTAAGCCTGGATTCATTAATGGTCACTCCTTCTAAAAATATCAGCAAATATCCAAGCAAGAGAATTGAAGTTACCCTGGTACAAACAGAACCTAACACACAGTACAAACATACATAATATAACCTCCGCCAGAAACATACCCACAGGAAAACCCACTATCAAATTTTCTGCCCTGGCAAAAAGACTGCTCCAGTTCTGAAATGTCTTTTTACCAAACATCACCATCTCTTACAACAATCCATGCACTTACCACTAAAAAACACTGAAGAACACCACACAATCACCTCCATAATTTTAACCTGTTCAATCCACAAAAGCTTGTATGCCACTACTGTACTTCAAAAAGAGTATCACTGATACATGCATCACAGCACAGACTTACAGTCTGCATAATCCCTTAACATCACTAACTACTACTACGTGATCAATGCTCATTTCATTCACTGTTGTCAGAAACTCCATCTTTAAGCATGAAGAAATCCAGTATCTCTGCTCTCTTGCAAAAATATGTATGGGGAAGTGGAGTCACAAAGAACTTGATACCCCTACTAAATTTTATCTTAAAAAGCTAGTGGACTGAGGGACAACACTGATAAGAGATGCACACATACTTGTACAAATAAGTCCACAAAACACTGTGATGACATACCGAAAATGCATCATGCTTACGACTGTCCAGCACCAAGCTACCAACTAGACGACATCATTATTAGCCACAAATACAGAATTCTACAACGTTTCTTTCAAAATATTTTAAGATTCAAGAAAGAAATGAGAAATCAGTTAAGACAGCGAAAAGAAGGGCAGGTGCTGAATCAAGTTCCTGACGTAGCAGAAAGTTATCCTTTCAGATGACAAACACCGGGTTTATAGTGGTTTAAAATAACTTGTCCAGGCACCTCAGCCACTGGTAGGAAAGGACAGAAACATCAATCAACTTTGTCTCCTGTTTTCGCACTCCCATCTTCTTCCTGTATAAATTCCTCTTTTATCTCCCCGTCTTCTCTCCATCCTCTTCCTTTTGACTAATTCGAGCTGTACACTGAACTCACCCACCGCGCTAAAGAAAACGGGACCGTGGCAAACACACAAAACGCGGTTTTCTGACTGCCTCTCCTAGAGCCTCAAAACACGCCGCTACATCAGCGCTGCTTTCCTCTGCCATAAAACGAAACAGAGAGAAAACAGGCAGCTATCGAGCTACCAGCACACAAGCTACCCCGCGGCAGGACGGGCCACGCAGGCTGTCCGCACACCTCTTCCTTCCCCCAG
>NW_010241547.1:0-7486 GCF_000690775.1 Eurypyga helias
CTCGTCGCTGCCTGGGACCAGGACATTGACCTACCATTTGCTTCAGATAATCTAGTTCCGTTTAACACGACTGCTTTAATTCAGCATCCTCTGCACTAAAAAGAAGCATCTCTCCAGCCCTGACATGGGATGTAATATTTTCATCGGGATGAAAATGTACCTGCAAAATTCTGGCTAGAGTGAGACTCTCACTCACACAGGCTTAAATGAAGAAATACCCTGTAGGGTGCCATGCTGCCTTTTTCCTTCAGCTCATGAGGCCTCTGCTTTCACTGATTTCAGGAAAAGGAATAAAACTATACTGAGTATAAGAACATTGATTGGTCTGATGATTTTTTTTTTTTTAAATGTTATGCTTAAGAGCTGCTGACATGTGCAAAAACATTTTACTAGGTGTGATCAGGAAGTAAATTGTCCCTGCCCTCCAGCATGGTCCAGCAATTACCTTCAATAGCACAAATTGTAAGTTAATCACAGTATTTGCAAACTCAATCTCATTGTTCATATGCTGAATCTATTCCAGTAGTGTTATTCATTGAAATTTAGAGTTTTCAGGAAGATCATTTGAGGCAGGCGTTTCTTACTGGTAAGAATACTCTAATTATTATTTTCTAATTAAATTAGGCTTTTTAAAAAGGTTAACCATGACATTTTAATAGCTTCAGCTCACATTGATATTCTGAGGACACACTTCAGCTCAGCCACTTGTGACTGAAAAGGATGTTTTTCCAATTAAGAAATCTCTTTTTAAGGGCTTCTCCTAAATGACATCTATTTTACAGAAGGATGTGGACTAGAATATAATTTGTTTCCAGGCTACACAGTCCCATAGTTCAGCAGAAAAAAATCTTTTTATTACAACATTTTAACCTTAATGCCACAACAAGTTTATAGTGTTCAACATACAAAAATAAGAAGTTAAAAAATATACTATTGACAGTTACTTGCAGTCAATCCATTGTGCTGGTTTTCTAGTTGGGACATTGTTAATTTTCTTCATCATGCAAATTTCTTTCTAATGCATCGGGGCAAATCCTACCGAAATTCATGGGAAATATATAGACCTACTGAATTCATTAAGCAGCGTATCAGATACTTGAAAATGTTGCTCGAAGTAAGTGCAGTGCTGCTGGATCACAGTTAGAGTTAGTTTGACTCTGTCTTTAAAAATTGTGCGTTGGGATCCCTACATGGACTTGGACTTCATTTTGTTAGGTATAGCCTAGACAAAAGAAAACAACCCAGGAACTATCCCAGGAAGCCTACAAATAAATACATGTAAAAATTGCATATGAATACAGCCAGATGAGGGGGTAAAAAAACTTAATGAAACAATATTAGATCAATAGCCAAACTTTCTTTGAAAGTTTTCCAGGGAGTTTGAAGAAGGAATCCAAATGGAAATGATTTTGTATGTCTGCAAATGTGTCCAGTGAATTCCTGTCAAGTACAAGGAACATAAAAAGAGACAGACGAAAACATTTAAGGATGGACAACAATGTGGGCCATTTGTCAATAGGCGCTAACTCCTCACGACAGAATGGTAATAGGGTTGCAATTGTCCATGAGGTATTTGAAGATGAGGACAAATAGTTTATCTTTGTTGAAATAGAGGAAATGAATTGGAGAAATGCAGAGCAAGGAGTGATTTTAACAAGTGACAAGCCAAAAAGAAAAGTAAGATCTTGTGATTTCATTCTTCACTTGGTAATCAGTGGCAATTATCAGGCCAAAATTAAATTGAATCATATTGATTCCAAACAAATTATAATTATTTATAATTTCTATAAGAAAGATCTGGACAGGGCCTGTTTTTAGCAGGGCCTGTTGCAATAAGACAAGGGGTAATGGTTTTAAACTAAAAGAGGGTAGATTCAAACTCAAAATCAGGAAGATTTTTTTTTACAATGAAGGTGGTGACACACTGGAACAGGTTGCTCCATCTCTAGAAATATTTCAGGTCAGGTTGGATGGAGCTCTGAGCAACCTGATCTACTGGAAGATGTCCTTGCTTATTGCAGGGGGTTGGACTAGATGACCTTAAAAGACCCCTTCCAACCCAAACTATTGTACGGTTCTATGATTTTTGTCTTCATTCTAGTTCACAACAAAAATTAACGTCAACTTATGACTTAGGTTCCCCATACAACAGAAACACCAGCCAGGTGTAATCAGCAAAGCACCGTCCTTAAGCATAGATAAGAAAAAACCCTTTAAGTACAGTGTCTTATCCTAGGACTAGGCAAAGGGCTTCCCTATATAAAATGCTACTCCAGAACAGACCTGTAATGCACTACTAGACAGCACAGGGAGTTTGGACTATGACTACCAAGGTTGTATATCTGTCTCTCGGGAAAGTTTCATGAATGCTGCCTTTGGTAGGAAAATATGAATTACTCAAATCACTTGCATTAAGTACCCTAACTTAACTATAAACCACAAAGGTTTTAAATAGCAAATTGTTCCATATTGAAATATTCTCTGACACTATTGTCCTTTGGAAGAAAATATTTTGAGGGACGTTAACTAGTATCAGGAACAACAAACCAGCTGAGAATTTTATTTCATTATATCTGTGTGTGATCTGGTTGTGTAGTACTGCTCAAACTGTGTTTCAGTAGAAAGGAAGGAGGAACCCTGACAGGACAAAGGAGAAAGAAATGCTGTCCAAAAGTCTCTACTAACCTTAAATCATAAAATGATCAGAATCAAGAGATACTTGTTAACTGACTTTGAATCAGCAGTGCCTGGAGCTGATTATTTCTGGCTGTCAGAAGGTCTAGCTGTAGTGAACTGAATTACTGTAGATGGTTTCAAGGGATAAGGAAAGATAAATGAGCCAAAAAAAAAGGCCTGCAGAAAATTAAATGAAAACATACACTACGTGTTCCAATACAAGACCACTGCTAAAACTAACTGCAAAGGAAATAATTAATTCGTTAGAACAAACACAAAGGCACTAAATGTTATTGTATCCAAATAATGTTTACATAATATTCTTCTATTAAACAAAAAGAGGTGGTGACACCATACAAATAAACTATGTTCCTCTTTCAACTTAGAAGGGTGTTTAATCTTTTGTTCTGCTAACCAGACAAGACTTAAGCAATTGCACACTGTACTGCAAAGACAGTCATGCAATGATCTCTGAATTATGTAGTTGTTTATTACACTTCGTAATAAGGGATGTTGATTTACTTTCCCAGTTTGTGCTAGCTAACATAAAATCTCTTGAGTACATATTCCTACAAAGGATGGAAGAAATTTTGTTGAAAATACTGACAATATATGGCAGAAATTGCAAATCCAAGACAATATATGCATGGAAAGAATACTAGGAATAAAAAACCCACAAGTTGAATATAATCTGTTAAAATGGTAAAGAACACATGAGCCAGATCATGTAAAGCATATTATCTAACCATTGGGTATCAAATTCATATAAAAGAGATAGAGGTCAAGACACCTAATGTAACTAAACCTTCTGCAACCTGACAGTATGAGATGAGCAGTGAGAAGGGGGCTTGGTGACACCCTGTTCTCTTAATTCAAAGAAATGGTTTTGCTCATTTATTTTCGGATGTGACACACAGAGTGTATTATAATCTCCTTCCGGAGCTCACTGTTTAGTCTAGCAGGCAGTTAGGCACCGCAAACTTTGCAATGTACTCATTAACTTTCTTAGCAATGGGTCAGCTATTACTGGCAGAAAAACATATATAAACATATTTATGAAAATTGCACTCTTCTTATTCAGTCCTCCTGCATTCAGTGTGCCCCAGTGATTGAAGGAAAAAGGGACTATTTCACAGGTAGCAACAAGGTGATAGGAATAATCTATAGAGCTGACCCCCTTTCCCTGTCCCAGCTGGCTGATGCCCAGTTGTCTGCATTCTGCAGAGGACACAGAGCAAAGACGATTTTAAGTTATGTGGAATAGGAAGGATGAATAAATATATCTCCTTTTTTGTAATTTTCAGTAACATGTGACAAACAGATCTCTGGCCTAAGAATGTGGGGTTTTTCAGTCTCTCCTGTTTTGTTGGTTTAAAGCAGCAAGAAATGTGAGTCTCCAATGCAGGACTTCGGACAAGATGACCCCCAGCTGTCCCGTCCAAGCCCAGCCATTCCGAGAGTCAGTGACTTTCTCCAGCAGGGAGGAACTGCAGCTTTGTGTTATGGTGCCAGGCAGAGGGACAGAAGAAAGAGAAAATGGCATGAGGTGGTGTCTCGTCTGGTGTGCCACCTCTGATTTTCCTCAGGTGCTGGTGGTACAGAAGTGTCTCGGGTCTAGGAGCTGTACACACTCATCTGCACATACTCTGCATCTCTTGACATCTAGATATAGCTGAACTAGATTGAGGAGAGAGCAGTTAATCTCATGTAATAAATATATGATGAGAAATGTATCCAATGTCAGAAAAGATTTTGGAATTTGGTAGATGTGGGTGAAGGGGAAGAAAAGACAAATGCAGAGAATAGATAAAATGTTTTTCCCTCAGAGTCTTTCCACCTACAAGAGTCCCTTTTCAGTTTCTGTCAAAAAATGTGCCTTTACACTGCTGTGATTTAAAAGGCAAAATGGGCTTTTTTTTTTTTTCTTATGCCTAAGCCTAAGAAAAAGTAAAATTGATTGTCCAAATCTGCCACAGGCATCCTATGTCTTCTACCAGGCATAAAGCAGTCTCCTGCATTCGACAGTTTAACATACCATTCTTTCTCTGTGAGTAATTGATGTAAGGAGCGATTAGGATCTCTTGGTGAAATTATAATGATGATAAATGATGATCACTAATTATGATGGGGCTTTCCATGAACAGATCTATTAATGCTAATATGAATTCCCTCCATTTCCAGCTAAGGAAATCCATCTCTTTCTATCAAAAAGTCATCTGCTGATTTCCATTATCAGGAGCCTAACAAGAACCTCCTGTTCCTCCCCTTAGTGTAAGTATGAGGGAGTTATTCTGACCCTTAACATTGCTCCATTGATTAACTGGAAAATGGAAGAAGGGGATAGTCCCCTAATTGTCTAATTATCTTATCCTCCTCAGCACTTTTTAACAAGTCTATTTGCAGCACATTTAGCTTACAGCAGCTGTTGTTTAAGGATGTTTATTTGAATGTGTCAAGCAAGTCTATACTCATTCACTTGTTTTGTGAGGTGTTTCTTTTAGACTGTTATCAGGATCTGCCAGTGTTTGCATGATTCCCATTGTGGTGTTGAGGGTTATAGAAATCTCTCAGACAAAGACTTTTTTTTTTTTTTAATTTATTTTCTGTAGGCTGATTCTCACATATTATTTTTCTTCTTCTCAAACTTCTGTTTAAACTGAAGCGGATGAAGTAGCTGGAGGTGTTGGGAACAGTTTTAAGTTAGCTATTTGGAAGTAAAGTTGTCTGTCCTTTTTATCAAAAATCAGTAACAAATAAAGACACAAACACCTAAATACAACACCCTGTAGTGAGTTAAATTTTATCTGAGATCACATTTTTCTCTATTTAGGAATCATAGCGGTTGAAGAAAAACGACTGGGGGGTTGATTTTTGGAAAAACTGAGTCTAAGTCCAGAAGGAGAGGGGTTGGGATTTAGCAATACCAAGGTTGTCTGTAGCACTTAGCAGTTATTTTAACCAGTCTCTGAGTACCTAAAAAGATGTGTTCCTTTGCAGGGCGAGTATCTTAAGACATTATGCTGTTGAAACTCTCTAATTCCCTGTTGCTCTGATGGGGAGTGACGAAGGGACCGCTGCCACGGCTTGTTCCAGTTATTGCTTTCTGCCAGGGCTGGTGTCAGACCGGATCTGTAGCTTGCTGTTGTAATCAGAGTCAGATTAAATTTTAATCAGTCAGTGAAGGAGTGCTTCTCCGAACCGCAGGCTCTGTGTGCTCCTAGTGGGGAGCTGGGCTCTTTCCCAGCCCCAGTGGAACTGGTGACTCCAGAGCAGGTCACATCTGGCATTTTTGGCCAACTCTGCAGCCAGCAGACAACCACAGCCCTTTCCTGGTGCAGGGAAAATGCCCTTAAATACTCTTACTCCGTTCGAGATTTAGCTCCCTGCTGTGTCAGAATTGCTGCACCTTCCTCCTTTTGAGAAGGCCCTTACAAAGGGACTTCAAAGGCAGCTGGTGCATATCCTGAAGGGGAAAGGCGGATGGGCCCCCTGCATGTGCCTTCCGGATGGGACCTTACTGGTGTGAGAAGAGAGCGTCAGCAGCTGGGCATGCTCTAGGCTGTGGTGGAGGCTCAGTAAGGGAGCTGAACGAAATACTTTGACGCTGGCCTTGGGTTTTTCTTCAAAGGCCATGTAGACATGCCCTGTCCTCCTGGACATCTGCGTTGAATTCTTGAGGAGAAATATCCTCAAAGTCCCTTTGATTGTTTGTTGATAAAGTGTTGCATGAAAGTATGTACCTTATCCCTACAATTTAGCAAGGTCATAAAAGTGCTGTAATCTTAGGGGATCTCCAAAAATGAAAGGAACGAGAGCATGCTTATTAGATTTTCTAATGACACTAATCTGCTGAGTATGTTGGAGGACAGGGGTAGAATTTAAAGTGATCTTGACAAATTGAAGGTATGGTCTGAAATAAATAGGATGCTATTCACTAGGGATAGATATAAGGAATTGTATTTAGCCAGGAATGATCAGCAGTACAAATAAAAGAGAACAACTATTTAACTAGCAGATCCTTATTTGTAGGTTTTACGGGTCAAAAACTGAGTGCAAGTCAACAACACCATGCCCTGCCTTTCCCTCTCTGCCAAACAAACCCAAGAACAGATAACCTGCACTCAATAATGTAAATTTCAGCCTGTAGGGATGTGTAAAGTTACACTCCTTTCCTTGGGGCCAGCAATCCCTCAGCTGGACTGCTGTATCCCACTGGAGCATTGCCTCTAATAAAGTGTTTGGAGTGAGGGTAAAGAGGATTCAAACACTGGATGACCCAGAAGATGTCACTTAAGAGGAAATAGGTTAAATCAATTGGTTTTAGTCTTCACATCTGTCAAAAGTTGCTATGTGGATTGTCTTCAAATGATTCGTGACAAGTAATTAAGAAAAGCAAGCTGTGGTGTGTGTTTCCATTTTCCTAGATCCTGCGCCTGCAGTCAGAAATGTCTAAAGGTTTAAAACCACCAAGTTAGAGACTGTAATGGTTTGGAGCAGGCTGCCCGGGAATGATGTGCAGTGTCTATGTGGGGACATCTTTAAGGGGAGGTTAAGCAAACATCTACCAGGAATGACAGACACACAGATGTAGCTGATCTTTGTTCAGGTAGAGCGGTGATTTGGATGGTTCCATGAGGTCTCTTCCAGCCCCAGCATGAGTGGTGCCTTTGGGAGATGAAGGTAGGAGAAGAACTCTGAGATAGCAAAGAGCAACTGAACTGATGGTTCTTGACATTGCTTCAGAATATATCACTTTCAGGGGGACTTCTTTCCCACAACTCTTACCCAGCTTCTTCTGCATCTTCCCTCT
>NW_010241547.1:7517-14922 GCF_000690775.1 Eurypyga helias
TCTCTCTCCTTTTTATTATTTCCACCTATGCTTTCTTTCTTCCCTTTTTCTATCCTCCCTCAATAAGCAGGAGCAAATGAGGTTGTCCCTCGGCTGAGAATAAATTCAAAATGATGACTTCACTGCTGCTCTAGCAGGTATTGTATTGACCCTCACCCTGACCCTTCTCTGACTATTGGCTCCTCAGCAATGCCTCACTACGCTGCTCAGTGTGTTCTCATCTCAGTGTTTGAGGAGATATGCAAATACTTTGGCTGTACAGGCGAATCAATCGGGGATTGATCGTGGATAAACCATTTTGACCTGATGCAGAATTTATCTGAATATTCAATTACAAAATACTGTCACTGTTAATAAAGCACCACATAGAGTTCAGGAAGACACAGGCTGAAGAAGAACAGTGTGCAGCTGCATGCAGCAGCTCTTTTTGCCAGAGATTGAATTTTGCACAGAAAAAATCAGAGTCGAGTTGCATGTAAAATAGGGAGTGCAGGCAAGAGCAAACGTTCATTAGACAGATTCAGGAATTACCACCCAGTACAGAATCAGGGCATTTCTTCAAAAGAGACACCTTCCCCTGCACTGTCACACAAACAGAAGGCATGCCACTTAGCTAGGCCCGGGATCTTGAGTCAGTTTGGAGCTTTAACACTTAATTGATATATGGCCTTGAGCAAATTGCCTCTTCATTTTGACCTTTCCAAACTTCTGTTGCTTTTATTTATGCTGCAAATGCTTTGATTTCAACAAAGCCCTGTACTATATGCTTACACAGCATCTATTGCAATGGAATCTCATCAATGTCAGCCCTGCTACACATAACCCTGATTGTACTGATGGGAAGAGAATTTGAGGTTTGATACCTCTTGCCAGCTCACTAATTATGGGGGAAAATGTTATGTTTCAAAGGCAATGAATGTTTGCACAAAACATTTCTCATATAGAACATTTCTCTAGTTCCTACTTTGGTCTGATATTTAGGACCCAGGAATTTTAGTGAGCTCACTGAAAGACTAAATCATTCTTCTAGGGATATAACTGATATATAGATTAAATATATACTAGTGGCACATGTGCTTAGTATTATTTATGTATGTATTTATTGCAAAGAAAAATCCCATTTGACACAGCATTAATTATGATGATTCAAACCTCTGGTTTTGTTAGCAATACTACTGCAAGCTGTGTTAGCAGAAAATGCCACCTACAGCACTGGGGATTGTAGCCAGAAACAATATACTCCATCTTCATTTTATCTTTCAGCACTGAGTCCTTTTTAAATTATTCAGCTGTGCAAACTGTAGGCAAAAAAAGCAAAACCAACACCCGCCCTCTCGAGAAATAAACCCCAAACCCTCTAGGAAGGGATATAGCTGACATTTACCCAGATGGTGTATGGTAGCTCAAGATATGTCTGTTATTTATCTGCATATGAAAAAGCAGAGCAAGAGGATTCCAGTGGGGAAGATTCACCTAATACACAAAAATAATTTTAATTCTCATTAATTTATACTAAAGTGTGTAATTTCAGTACATATAAACATGTAGGTGCCTTAAATGCATTCTTACTTGTATATGAAGAGCAGATAGAAAATATTCCAAGGTGGCAGCTCCAGTAGACAAACAGAAGTGGGATACATTATTTAAACATCCTAGACGTGAGTATGAGTTGTGTAGTGAGCTAATTAGATTTCAGTGATGAGCAATACTTTGGAGCTCTTTTTCATAACTTCCCACTCTGCTAACTATGATGAAGGAAAAAGAAAAAGCAGATTAATTGCAGATTAGTCTAAAAATTAGTCTAAACATTTTTTTAAATTAATCTAAAATTCTAAGATTAATTTAATACTGTGCTGATAATGAAGAAAACCTGTACTTGAAGGGTTGGTGAACCCAGCTGGTCACTCAGAATATGGGATTTTCCTGTGTACAGCTGTCTATCTAGGACAGATGTTAACTGAGGATGAATACAGGAGTTTTTTACTCTGCTAACATGCAGGAATTTCTTTCCCCTACATCTATGCTTGGAGTTCAGCCCCAGGTCTTTTTATGTAGTGTCCTTTGTTGCTGCCATAGATATCAACATGTTCATGTTGCTTTACTGATGTGTCTGGCAGGTTTTGATCTGCTGTCTTTCTTACAGCCTCTCAATAGATGGGAGTCAAAGCATGGCTTGGAAACAGCCTGAAAAAATCAATGCATAAATAGACCAAAACTGTGGGAGGAGAGGGGTTGTAGAAATATTCACCAACGTGCCGATAGCTTCTTGTATGCATACTTAAGGCATGAGGATATGAGCACATTCATGTCTTCTCTGCTCGCTGCTCTTTGTTTCTTTTTCCAAGAATTTTTTTTTTTTTTTCCTTCACTGAAGTGCGATTTGCAGGTGTTTGCTGAAATGAACCCTGGTAGTGACCTACATAATAAAGAGCTCTTTTCACTGGTAGCTGGCTCAGGTTATCATCAGCACTGTGTCTCAGCTGATGCATAGCCTTTGATGAAGATGGAGCAGTCTAGTCTGCAACGTTATTAGTGCTACTGGTAACATAGATGATAATGCTACACCTCTTGACATTTACAAGTGAAACAAAGTGTTATGTCCTTCATCTGTGACTGTGAGGACAATGAGACTTAAAATAGGATATGGAATGGAGCCAAAAATGTTTTAGGTGTCAGTGCAGAGGAATTGGAGTTGATCTTGTATAGAAAGCTGCAAAATAAATAGATGTTGATCCACCTTGACTTAGCACTGCAAACTTTGCAACTAATAGACCCATGTATGCAGATGTCTAGAGGTTCTTGCTGTTGTTAGTAAACAAGTGCTTAAAGCTTTGGGATGTGGGAATATTATGCACATACTAGTATACTGACCCAAACTTCAGGCCTTCAAAATAATAGACTGATATTGTGAGAAAAGTCCTTGCAAACAGAGCTGGAAAACTAATGTGTGAGGTTGTTAGTGATGGGGAAATGGTGATAAAATGAAATGACACAGGCTATTTCTACTTTGTGATAGCAGGGCTTTGTGACTTTTCTCTCCTACCTTTAGATATCCACAATGAAGACATTAACCTCTGGTGGGAGAAAGAAGGGTTAAGTCTTGATTCATCTGACTGAGTTTATGCCTTATTTAGGACTAGGCAAATCGAAACGCCTCTGTGGTGAGAGGAACGTCAGTCTCAGTATTCTGTCCCAGTCCTTCAAGGACACATTTGTGCAAAATCTAAGGAGCTAGATGCCTATGACACTGGCTCTGGGGGGTGGAACAGCTAGCTTCAAGAAATGTATTGTATGGATTAAAGAAAAAAAAAAAGTGCAAGTAAAGATGTCTGCCACACACTAAATCCACAGAAACTCTCATGTAAGTCCTCTGGCGCTCAGTAGTTGTCTTTGAGCTCGAGCTGTTTGGTTTTGTGTCTGAAAGAAATTTGGGTTGGGCATTGCTTTAACTCCTAATGTCTGTTCCTGCCTTATTTCCAGTTGAACTCAAAGGTTAGCAAGCTGAGCGAGTGTCTTAGATGATCAAAATTGATCTCGAAATCTTTGGGAATGGTCAGTTTTGGTGACTCTGTTCTTTGAAGAATTTTCAGTGGGACTTTCCGAGAACAATAGCCTTCTCCCTGGCCCTCCATCGTCTCTTGTCATGCAAACCGGCATTGATGTGATCTGGCTTTTCTGACAATTATAAAGAAATCGTAAATTTGCACATCTCAGTACAGGTAGGAGCACAAGTCTGATTATAATACAAAATGAAAGCTTATGTGGAGCACATTACCTTGAAGGCAGCTGCTGAATGATAGCGTTCACAAAAGCATAAACATGAGAGTGCAATACATAACCCAACATAGATCAGCAGGAGGATATGCATTTTCTCTAATTCTGTAAAGTATTATAACTGCTGCCAATTACCCCAGTCTGCACCTCATATGACTGATGGAGCTGTGACAAGTTGTTTGGTATGAATAACTGTTTACTAGAGAATATGTCAGACAGCTCAATTACGTTTTTGTTTTACCTCAATTTGAGCCTCCTTCAAAACTTGAAGCTGGTGTCTGGAAACACTGCAGTGCCTGCCATCTGTTTTAACTGGGCAAAAATTCAGATTTTTTTTAGATTTTTAAAGTAATTTTGATAAATCTGTTGCAAATCTGTTACACTATGAAATTTTATCTATTAAAACCATATGTTACCTCGCTAGTAGTTCTTCCTCTCTTGCATTTATGCTGCTCATCCCACTTGCCCCTTTGGACTCCTGGCATTATCATCATCATTATCATTCTTTCAATCTTACGGAATTTCCTAGGTAGCCCAGGATTTAGTAAGTGTTAGGATAAGTGAGCCAGACAGTTCCTCAAATGGTGCTTTTAGGAATTAGATGCACGTTTTCCCAGTCTTTTAATTTCAAAATTATTAAATGCAGTAGCTATTTAATGTCTTTTGTACATTAGAAAATGCATTGTATTTGTACAATAGCCTAGAAAGTACTTCATCATGCAAGAATCATCCTTCTGTGATCTCTTATTTCAAATACAGCATGGAAATGTTTCATAAATAACTTCTGCACTTCTGTGAATAAATCTACCATCTCTGTTGAGCAATGAGCCTATACCATTGCTAGAACTTCACTTGTTCAAAATAGACTTCAATTTTCTATCGGACTCAGTCATTCCATCCACAGTCTTCTGTCATCTTTAGCTTCCCTCATCAGGTTTGTGGGTTTTTTTTTTTTTTAACATTCTAAACCTTCTGCTATATATTGTTTGCTACCTATTTCTATTTTCTTTCCCAATTTTCAGTATTTGTTTCATTTAACAGAAGTTAAAACCTTTGCAGCTTAAACATCTCTCCTACTCACAGAGACACACCAAGTGCTTCAGATTCCTGAGACAGTCTGCTGTCTAGAGAAAATGAAAACAAGTTGTGAGAGTAGGCAACATCTCTGGGAGCTCTTGTCATTCCCAATTACAACCTGGGAATTTTCCAGGGTTTCCCCCAGTCAGGCTTTACATTTTGTTTTGTACCAATTATATGTGATATTTTCAGTAAGCTATTACTTGGATTTTCTTCAGTGGCAGGAAAACAGTCTGTGGATCAAGGGCATGCACACATGCTGTACCTTGATTATAGAAAGACTTTCAGCATTCTCCAGTGACTATGTGATATTCTAGTTAAAGAAACATTGTGAATTGTGTGAATCTAGATCCAGATCTGGTTTGAAAAAAATACTGAAAGAGTAATTATCAATGGGTCACTGTCAAAATGGAAGGATTCATAGAATAGCATCTGTTTCTAATACATACGCTGTTCAATAGTTTCATTAATAACTGGGATGATGGAGTACAGAGTATGGTTATTAAATTTGCAGATGGATCCAAGCTGGGGATGAATATACTGAGAATGATATAACAATTTAAAGTGATCTTGACAAATTGGAGATATAATCTGAAAATGATCAGATACTATTCAAGGGGGACATATATATTAGGCAGAAGTTGTCTACTTTGTAGACAGGATGGATAAAAGTAATTTAAAGAGCAGTCCTGCAGGTAAGGACATAGGGGTTTAAAACCAGGCATACAGTGGACTAGCTCACCATGATTCACCAATGTCATGTTGATGAAAAAAGACCAGAGCTCTTTGGGATCAAATGGAATTTATAACCCCAAGTGTAACCCGCAAAACACGAAGGAATTCTTCCTATTGATTCAGCATTTAAAAGCTTCACTCCGAGCAATTTTCCAATTACATGTGGACCAGTTGGAAAGAATTCAGTAGAGAAAAATAAGAATGTTCAGGAGCCTAAAAATGTGACCTATGAAAAACGATTGAACAAATTGGGTTATTTAACCTGGAAAGGAGAGAACTGCAGGGGGAAAAAAAAAACCAAAAAAACCCCACCCAAACCAAACCATGTTCAAATACATAAAAGGTTGTTGCAAAGAGGGGGAATAATCCATTCTTCATGTTTTATGGCTAGAAATGATGGGTAAAAAACACAGCTTAATTGGTGGGAGAGTGAAGCACTGGAATAAATTGGTGGAATCTCCATCTTTGAAAGTACTTAAGAACCAACTAGTGAAATATATGTCAGAAATTACAGTGGTATAATTGTTCTTTCTAGAGCAAAGCAATAATAGGCTTAATGACATCTTCAGGTTCCCTGTTTGCCTCCAGAGAGACACTGGATGTAAAATATATCTTGGTGGAGGGATGTAAAAGATGCTACACTTCTGATTTCAGTAACAGAAGTAACTGAAGACACAATAACTAGAAAATCGAGTCGACTGACTCTAATTGTGAGAGGTGAATTTATAAACTTTTTGGTCCTCATTCTTAAACTTTGATAAACCTTTATGGATAGTAGTTTAGTGACTCATAATATGAAATATAAAAAGTGGAGGTAGTACTTAATACTATAAGAAAACTCCAGTTGTAAAATTACTAAAAATCAAAGCCCTGTCACTTGTTGCAAGATATTTAAAGACAGCATATCACCATAATATTTTAAAAGATTTCTAAATAATCCGTAAATATATTGTGAATTTGCCTGAAATAAGCACAATTGAATAGTACACTTTATGTGATTTAGTGATTACAGAGTAATCACTAAACAAGAATAACATGCAGTAAAAAAAAAAAGTAGAACAATCCCCCAATATATTTTATTACATTAACTCAAAGAGAATCCTGCTTTGTATAAGCAGTTGAAGCTGTAGGTTTTGACTATGAGGGAAAAAACATTATATTCACCAGAGTTTTCTTAGGTAAAAGGACAGTAAAGTTTGAAGCATTCAGTCTCTTGTGCTTCAGTGTTTACAAGAATAAATGGAAATAAAACAGAAAACAATTTGTAAGTGGTATAGATGGTTTTAAATAAGTTTATTCCATACTTGGGCAGTCATGAGATAAAAAAGTCAATCAACCTGACTGGGTGAAGAATAACTAATTCAAAGTGAGCAGAAGCACAAGGACAGGTTTCATTAAAATGAAGGTAGTGGAGCAGAGAAACAAAGCCTGATGGAATGGATACAGATTGGGATTGTCCACAAAGCACTTGTGTTTTCAGGTAAGGAGAAATGACAGTTTTCTCAGCTATGCCCAAGCTACTCTGCAGAAACAGATACACTTTTATCCCAAAAAAATGTCCACCCAAACCCAGCCAACAAACAACCAAGAACACACACCCACCCACCGCAACCCCCACACTAAATTTAAAGCATCTACAGATAATATTCTCCAATTACCATTAAGGTTCACCAGCAGAAATACAGTTACTTTTATTGTGGTCTAGGCCCAGCCCACAGCCAAGTCCCAGGTGGCTGCTCTCTTACTCCTTCCCTGGCGGGATGGAAAGGAGAAAATATGAGGAAAGGATCCTGAGTTGAGACCAGGACAGGGAGGGATC
>NW_010241548.1:0-1750 GCF_000690775.1 Eurypyga helias
ATCTCATGTAAGACAGAAAACATAATGTTTTCTGCAAGGAGCCAAGGAGCTTATAAATCCATATGAGTCCTTGAGAAAAGCGGAGGTTGAAAGAGAAATATGGAAGGGGATTGATTTTTCTGAGCCATCTGAGAAGAACTGGAAATCAAAGGCAGGACTGACCCACGCCTCATCCAAGCGCTCCTACCTCACCGCTGCCTTTGCAGCGTCTGTCACCTGGCGTCCACAGACACAGCCCTCCCCGTCGCCAGGATTTACAAATAACTCGGATTATTTGTGGTGCTGGATGCTCACTGCAGCGCTGCTGTTTTCAGCTCTGCTTCCGAGCAGTACCCAGGTCTCTCTGCTGGGTTTTTTTGCACCGACGCTCGAGCTTTCCACCCCTGGGAGGAACCAGGGGATGCTCATGCAAAACGACATCCCACCGTGAAGCCGCAGCCCGTGACAGCTCTTTCCCACCGCACTGGTTGTTATTAAGGCAACAGAGAATTGCTTAGAAATAACAGTAATTCTGCAGCAGACACGAACAGACAACTCGTACCCTGATCCTGCAGCCTGTGACACGATGATGCTCCTTCAGTCAGTGACTTTTGCATTCATCTAGTGCTGCTTTGCACGAAGGGGTTTTCTCCAGGAGTTGCCTTCCCTTGCGAAAAGCCTCTGAATGCACTTGACTTAGAAAAAACAACAACTACAACAAAAAAAAACCCCAAAACAACCCCACTCAATTAAAAAGTGAACCCTCTTCCTGAGCTGGATAATAACTAACTGGTTAGGAAGGGAGCACAGGAGGGGAAGCAGCAGTGACAAGGACCCTGCGCTCACTCCCCGATGCCCCTTGTAACCTTCTTCCTTTTCCCCCATGCTTTCTTTCTCCCCACACTCCAGACTCAAAACCAGAATGGATCAGGGCTCAGCTTCAGGATCACAAGATCATCTCCTCACCATCCTTTTCCCTCTCCCCTTCCCCATCTCCCTCCGCAAAGCATCGGTGCCCAAATCACAGCTTTGTGAGGCAGAAACCCATGGGGTTTTTACATAAAGCCTATTTAAACCTCGGGTCAGGTGCAACGGCAGGTTCAGGGACACTGAACTCATCCACATGAACATCCAGGTCAAGAAAACAGATTTGATCTTATCTTACAACATGAAATAGTAACTTTAACCAGAAACCAGCTGTGGGCTACCTCAGACTTTGCTTTCTCCTGGGGCCACGCCGATCTCCGAGCTGATGAAGCCTCCATCGTGCCCCTTCACTGCTCCAAACCTCCAGCCACAACAGCAACCTGCACTGAACAGCTACAACACCCTTCAAAATCCATTTGCATGGATGAACAAGCAGCTCCTGGAGAAACTGAGGCACAAGAAGAAAGCCTACAGGGGGTGGGAGCAGGGACAGGGAGCCTGGGAGGAGTACAGGGAAGTTGTCCAAGAGGTCAGAGATAGATTAGGAAAGCCAAAGCCCTGACAGAATTGAACCTGGCCAGGGACATCAAGGCCAACAAGAAGCGCTTCTATAGGTACATAGGGGATAAGAAGAAAGTCAGGGAGAATGTGGGCCCTCTGCGGAAGGAAACGGGAGAGCTGGCTTCCCAGGACATGGAGAAGGCCGAGGTGCTCAATGCTTTCTTTGCCTCGGTCTTCACTGGCAAGAGCACAAGCCGTACCCCCAGAGTCATAGAAGACAAGGGCAGGGATTGGGAGAATGGAGAGCCGTCCCTGGTTGGTGAGGGGCAGGGTGAGGAACAGC
>NW_010241548.1:1976-2332 GCF_000690775.1 Eurypyga helias
CCTAGAAACCATGCAAAGGCACATGGAGAATGAGGAGGAGATTTGTGACAGCCAACATGGCTTCACCAAGGGCAGATCCTGCCTGATGAATATGGTGGCTTCTACGATGGGGTCACGACCTTGGTGGATAGAGGACGGGCAACAGATGTCATCTACCTGGGGTTGTGCAAAGTGTTTGATACTGTCCCGTATGGCATCCTTGTCTCTAAACTGGAGAGACATGGATTTGACAGATGGACACACTGGAGGGAAGGGATAGCATCCAGAGGGACCTGGACAGGCTGGAGAGGTGGGACCATGCCAACCTCATGGAGTTCAACAAGTTCAACCTTGCCAAGGGCAAGGTCCTGCACCTG
>NW_010241549.1:0-7165 GCF_000690775.1 Eurypyga helias
CGATCGCGCTGAGCGGCGCCCGGGGGAACCTCCCCGCCAGTCCCGCTACCGGAGGGGCCTCGGGTCCCGAAATCCCGGCGTACGGATCGGTGCTGGCGGAGCGGGGGTAGTTGCTGGTCCCCGTTCAAAATAAATGGCCTGTTTATTGTAATAAAAGCTGACTTTGCTGGTTCCTCGAAGAGGGCTTCCCTTCACGGGCGGTTGGGATGCCACTGCTCTGCCCGAGGCGCAGGAGCAGGGGCTGGAACGCCGTTCGCACTCGGGAGCTGTCAGGTGTGCCCGCCGCCTCCTGCCTCCCACCCGCAGCCGTTAGTGCCGGGGCAGCGCGTGGAGTCCCGACGCAGGACGTTTGGTTTTGGTTGCCGCCGTGTCGGGACAGACAGCCGCGCTGCTAGGGGCGAAAATTCACCCAGCCTTTAAAGAGAGGATGGTCTGTTTGCTCTGTGGAAGAAGTGTTTATTGTACCTTGGCGTTGGTGGTGGAGGTCGGTGTCAGAACTGCTGCTCTGCTTCTGGCTGGTAAATCCTATCCCTGATGGGAAGTTCATCGCAAGCATATGACATCATAAAAGTAGCTACTGAAATGGCAGCAGGTACTTCAGCTGTGGAAAGCTCGATTTTTCAGTCTTTCATCTTAGGAACTAACCATAATTGCTAAAATCTGTGGTCATATTTCTTTATGTCAGGAATCTGCGTAGCTGAGGAATTGCAGAAATAGGATGGACGGCAGTTGTCAAAATATATCAGATGCTTTTACAGGTGAGGGAACTTTAGAAAGGGTCCAATCTGGCTGCGTCAGGAACCGGAAAGATTTTCTCCTTTCCTTCTGCATAAAGGTTGTGTCATGAGCTGTAGCATGCGGGCTTGTCTTTATTTGAAGTGAACAGTGGTAATAGTTCTGCTCTGATGGGTTTAACGCCACTTAGAATACCGATTTGTTGACCGTTTTTGTTTATTCCTATTTTCTGTTTAATCTCTTTCATCCTCATTATGAGTTAGATGGATGTATAATTTTAATAGTCTTATCACTGATGCTGTTCTTTATTGCACTTCCACTGCGTAAATATAAAAACCACAAGTGCTCTTCTGTGCCTAAAGTAAATGATTACCTTCTAAAGTATGTGCTGTGTATTGCTCAAGTTTTGCTAGTAATTTAGTAGGATTCCAGTTACTGGAACTTTTCTGCCTTAGACTCAGAAAAAATATTGAATGGTCAAAATAGTTAATCAGTGTTGAATTTAATAGTCCTTGAGTATGAAGAATAGATGAAATAAAGCTTTCAAACTAGCCAGAAAAATGGCCAGCGCGGTAATGAAATGAAGGTCCATCTTTAGCTAATGTAGGAGTTTAGTATGGCATTGAGTTAAAAGGCAATTACAGATACAGTTAAATTCTGGTTCAAAGCCAGTTGTGCTAACATCCCCCTCTGCTGTTTCTAGAAAATATTTCCAGTTAGTTACTCTGCAGAATATTTTATGTGCATTGTGCTATTGGAAGACTTTGGTCAATGTAAATGCTGTTATTTTGAACTGACGTTGTAGTTGTTAATTTTCTATGTTCTAGATATGGAGTGATATCAGATGTGAAATATTTAGTAATATAAGTTGCATTTATGTCACAAATACAGTATATTTATGTCATATATAGGATATAAAATATCCATTTATCCATCCCAAATGCATGTGTATATTGGACAATAATACTTATGTAGCATATGAGAATGAGACATTTAATGCATGTGTATTTTCTTGAATTTTATGTACCTGTAATCTGTTTGCTTAAAACAGTGTTTTCCTCTAGGGAGTGGAGCTAGTCTTTATTTAAACTCCACAAACACCACCAGGACTGACTGGTAGTGGTTTTTTTTGTGTAAGAACACAAAACTGCTCAGTTAATTTGATGCTGAAGTTTCTTGGTGGTGGATGCTCTCAAAGCAGACTATAAAAATTAAAAGAAAAAGGAAAAAACCCCACAAAACCCCAAAACCAAAACACCCAACCCCACAACAGAAAAAAAACCCAACTACAAACCAAACATAACTTCAGAAAAGAAGTGAGTAGCCAAACAATCATGGTTCATCCGTGGCTTTCTGCTGGATTTCCCCTGCAGTCTGTTTGTTGTACCTGCAGTCTGTGCACCCCTTCTCTGTCATAGTCAACCGTTATGGTGTAGCTTTAATTTCAAGTCTAGCTGTAGCAGCAGATTTGAGAAGAGGAGGTTGTTGGAAAAACTGAGAAGGCAAAGGTTTCCCTATGGTGAGCCATAAGTGGTTTGTACAGACTATCTTTCCCCAGGCTTTTTCCCCCCGTAAACCTCCTAGACTTCCTTTTAGCCTGGCCTCGGCAGTTCTGCATCCGACGTGCACCTTTATAGAGCTGATCAGGACTCTGTGTCCTCAGCTGTGGAAAGGAGAAGTTGTGGGTGCTAAGAGGCGAGGCTTAAGAGAGGGTGAGTTGGAGAGGATGTGGGGGTTGCGTGGAAATCTCGCTGTATCCCTGAGACAGCGCAGAAGGTTCACTGGGTACTGATACTCTCGTCTCCATCCAAACCAATGCAGCATTGCTTGGGGGAGCACTTCAAGTTCTGTTGTATCTCCCAGTTCATTGAATGTGTCGGGAACTGGATGGCAGTGCTACTGCAGCAGCACAAGGACTCATCTCAAAAAAAACCCAAAAAACCCCCAAAAACTGTCTGTGGAGCTTTGTAGTTTTGATGTGAGGAGCTGTCGGGATATTACAGTCATATCCTTGTGCAGACACACTGGGCTTACTCCAAGCAGGATTATTTCAGTGTATCAGTATCCTCGTTTGCCCTTTCCTTACTTCAGAGCCCCCCTTCCATTTTGAATGCCTACTTCACAAAGTCCTTAGCTCATCCTGTCTGTTGTTCCTACAGGTCATGTGCTGAAGTGAAGGTTATCCAAAAACTCAACAAAACCAGAATTTTACTAATGGAAATTGGCTGGACTTGTTGAAATGAAGTAGCAGGGACGTGGTCAACGCTGTTGGCTCACCTTGGCAATCATTGATACCCCGAGTGAAGGAGGATAACCTGGGTTAATGTTTGAAGCATCACAGCGTGCGTGTGTGCGTAGGGTTTAGCATTTGTGAATGTGCTTTGTCATGGAGAAGATTCTCTTCCAAGGGGTGGCAATCAGTGGTATTTCAACAAGTATTTTTAGATGTCTTCACTGCGGAAATTATGCAGAATACTTACGTCAACTAAAAAGTCATGTTGTGCTGGTTTTTAGAGGATAAAACCTATTTAAAATATGAAAGTGGATAGCTGGGGTTTTTTGTGCATACTGCAGCATCTTTACTGGGTTTCTACTGCCTGCTCTGTAATCCAGCAGTACTCTGTAGCGGCTGTGTTGCTTCTGGCTTCCACTGCCATGGTTATTACAAGGAGTCCTCTCCTTCGGAGGACAGGAATTGTGCTCTGTGTTGAGTGAAAGGACTGCAGCGTACCCCTGATGCAGTAAACCCTGTCATTTCAGAACTGACATGTGAAGAGAGTGTCATTAAAATTCAGAGTACGCTCCCTTCCCCCCCCCAGTTCTCTGCCTAGGATGCTAAATCAAATCGTGTTACAAGCCACCTAAAATACTTTTTGAGGTGACATCTGCACAAATACTTTGAGAAGAGAAGTGTTCCTGGAATTAATTTTGTTCAATATCCCTTCCAATTAAGTTAAATGAAGGCGTTTTATGGAACTCCCATTTCAACTTCATAGCTGATCAAGTTTGACAGGAGTACAGAAAATAGTATTTGTATATCTTCTATGTTTACTATAGGACTGCTTGAGATCCCTTACTGTATTGTGCATATTAATTTTAAGAATGCTTCTAATTATACTTCGTGTGGTTTGGTAGTTTTTTTTTTTTTTTAAGTATTCACAGTTGTTCTGCCTCTGTGCTTAACACGGTAGCCCAGTTATATTGAGGAAGAATGAAAGACTTTTTATTTTCTGCTCTTCCATTCATCTTCACAGTTCTTGACAGTCAGGGAAGTTAGGTGAACTTTAGGAAGTATTCTAAAGGAAACATTAAGAAATGTTTTAAACCCCAAGACTCAAGGATAAAAAAAATATGCAAGTATTTTGTGAGTCCTGCCTCAAATAGAAAACATGATGTGTTCTCATGGAAGATGTTCTGACAACAAACATCTGTCCCTGCGGGTACCACTGCATGAGGTTGCTCATCTTAAGCTGGAAGAAAATGTTTCCTAGATAAGGGAGAGGTATGGGCCTGTTATTGAACTTAATCGTGTTATTGTGGGATTGCAATTTGTATCTGGTCAAATGAGGCCACTTTAACAGAAGATATGCTTAATGCTCTTTCCAGATGCATGTGAAAAATCAGTTTGTGTTTTCAATACAGAAGGCTGAGAGTGACTGTTCGTTGTATTTTAAGATCTGGCCTAATAAGGCAAGGGGAATTTCTTCCTCCTTGAGCTTAAGTGGGTCCTCAGAAGCTAAAGAAAGTAAGAGCTGGAGACCTAGCGCTTGCATTTAGCCGACTAGCTTGTGAACTTTGGGATGTCAAAGTTTGGGATTAGAAACCTTGTGCAAAGGCTTTCTGTCTGTCTGCTGTTTTTTCACTTGTATCACATACCTCCTGAAATGTTAAACCAATGGCAGAAAACCTCCTGTGAGGACATGAGTTGCTTACAGTGGCAGCCCTAAGAATCAGGACTGGGTGTTGGGAGCGTATGTTTGAGGGGTGCTTGGAAGTTTATCTCTACCCCAGCAAAGGCATTGCCCAGACTTAGTGTGGAGTCCAGACATGATCTAGTGAGTGAACAATTAGAACATTTGGTCAGTTATGCAATGCAACACATACTGTAGTTGCTTACGTTTATGGTGAAGAGGTCATGAATAATGGTGGTAAGGACAAAAATAGAAGGAAAATTGCATCATGTATTAGCTGTTGACATAAGAACCTGGCTTAACCAGCTGCCTTCCAGTCTTCCAGGGGCATCTGAAACTACATCTCAGATTGGAAAACTAATAGTAACTGGTGCATTAATAACAAAATACTAATTACAAATGGTATGCATTTTGTCCTTAGCAGGGCTTCTGCCTATCTTCACCTCAGTCTGACTGAATTGTGTCTTGGATAGTTGGTCTTTCTCCATTTGTTAAACTGAATGCTGTGGACACCGTTTGCCAGGTGGGCTAACATGATGGTCTAGAGCTGGTTTTTGTCAGCATGCACCGGATACAGCTGCTGAGTCAGTCTTTTCATTCTTTCTCTTAAAGCCAGCTGGGGCTGGAAGGGCTCTAACACGGGTGGAGAGGAAGCAACAATTGCTCCCTAGTGCCCTTTTAGCATGAAAGAACTGAGAATAAGCAAAGCATCTTCATTTGTTGTGATCTGCACAGCCAAGTTAACAGAATTTTATGACCCGCAGTATTAAAATAATTTTATAAATGTTGTAGAGTCTTCACCGATTGCTGGGAGGTGATAGTCTACTGTATCTGGGTCATAACCAAGGGGTTTTTCCCATGTAGAAAGAAAACATGAGATACTGGGTGCAAATAAACAATTTCTGTTTTTTGCAGAGGCAAAACAGTGTTTGATAATGTTAATAAAAAATAGAGTTAGATTTCCCAGCAGTGAGTGATGACTTGTTGATATGGCAGCAAATGTCTCTTCCCTCAAAGAACAGCAACGTGTAGGGTTTGAAGCACTAACAGTGCTTGACGCTGACGGGCACCGTTGGTTTTGCAGATATCTGGGAGCTGTAAAGGGTGTAAGTTCTAAACACAAGTTCTTCATCAGTTTCCTGTGCACTGAAACCTTAGAGAGACATCCCCTGAAATACAGAAGCTTCAGTGTTAGGTCCTTCAGTAATTTACATGTAGAATTTATTTTTTTTCTAATCTCAACACATACCTGTATCCCTACTATGGGTTGTTTTTTTGTACGATTCAAAATTACCTGAGCTGCCACTGCTCAAGGCTCTCCATGAAGAACTGTCAAGACTCTGTTGTGCTCAGGTGGCTGCCGTGGACGAGGTTAGATGGTACACCCCCTCCTCATGGCTCGTTTCTGAGCCCTGCGTGGGGCTTATGGAAAAGGATGCACTGGGTCAGCAGCTGCCTGTAAGGGTCTTAGGGTTGTGGCAGTGAAGTTCTTGTGGGATTTGGATGTTTTTCCAAAGCCACTTGTGTGTATGCACGTTGAAATGTCTGGAGTGCTGTCCATCCTGACTTACACAATGGAGGACTGATGAGATGTGCCAGCATCCGATGTGTGTGCGGACAGGGCAATTGCCTGATCAGAGTTTCGCTCTGGCAGGATGAGTGTGACACCCTGTAAAACACAGGGTAAAATAGTAACGAATGTGTTGGATACAAATTATCTTGATTACTGTATCACCCTACTGATTTTTCTTTCCCTCTCTTCCCCATTCTCACAGGCTGTGCTGGGTGTCTGGGCTACACAAACCCTTTTGGCGTATCCTGCGGTACAGAGTGGCCAGGTTTTATGGTTCTGAATGATGATCTAATGTTTTTAAAGTCATTATCAGTGCTAATTGTGCTTTTCACTGATTCTGCATCACAGGTTAGAAGCAGTATTCTTTAAAGAGAATGTGTAGAGGAAAGAACAGATAAGCGGGGGCTGACAACTTTGATACTGATACACATTTCACATGGAATTTGTGCCTTCTCTCTTTGGAAATTACCCCAGGAATTGAGTAAGGCAGGCATGACTGGCACAATCTCAATCGTTTTTTGTGCCTTACTTAATTTCTTGTTGTCAGTGAAAATTGCTGCCAAGAAGATTCTGCTACTGTGCAAGGAAAGCTGCAGAGAATATTTGAATAGTTTTGCCATCCTCTTTACATACTGAGATCCCACAGACAGGGAGTTCCAAAGTTGTCTCACTAAAGTTTAAATCTTCTTTTAAAATAACACAATTTCTTTGTTCTCTAAAATATAAAGATAGAAATGTCATGATGACAGTTCAAAATAACTGTCAAGAAAACTTACCCATAATTTTCTTTTAACCAGTGGGACAAGACTGAAATTTTAATGTGCCACCATTTTGTGGGGTGCTAATTGTTGTGTAACAGAATAAAACCTTTTCTTATTAGCAAACAGTATTTTGAACACTGTAAAGTATTGCCAGAACTACCTCAGGCTGGAGAGGTGGGCCACTG
>NW_010241550.1:0-2070 GCF_000690775.1 Eurypyga helias
ATTCGGCTCGGGCAGGCGCGTGGCTGAATCGGAGCCGTAGCATCGTGTAGCCCCGGTGTCCTTAAAACAGGGAAAAATCAGATGTTGCCTCTCGTCGTGTTATAACCACCTCGATTTTGATAGGAAACACTCAGCTAATTCTAGCCACCGTGCTATTAAGGCTTCCCTTTGCCGTAATGAATTTCTGTAATCAAGCTCTTTCTCGTTTCTAGGATTATGAGAGGAAAAATGTTTTGCACTATGAGAAATGAATCATAGCTGGTCAGACTCCTTTTCGCTGGGGCATGAGCATGACAACGCTGCTAAAATCTTTGCTAGTGATCTTTACTGACATCCTCTATCATCAAAAATAACTCTATATGCCTCTCAAATGAGAAATTTAAACATGCAAAAATAACACAACTATTAAATAAAATGAAGTTATTTTTCCAAACACACAACAGAGAGAATTACCTGACACCGAATTACAAGGTTCCAGTTCTTTATTACTGTACACAGATGCTATTTGATAGTGGTGGAAGCCAAATGATTTTGTTGCCATGGCTTTTGTATCCTAGCAGATGAGGGGATGATAAGACCATTCTTAGATTGGATTATGGGATTTTTTTTTTCCTTTCCAATTAGCTTTGTTTTAATTATATTTTTTTCTTTTAAATCATGAAAATGAACCCAGACTCCCCACACTCTTTATTATATCACCTGACAGCAGATCACTTTTTTTTTTTTTAAGAGAATTGTATTTTAGGCAATCACTAAAATCAGAAAGAGAACGTTCTCCTAAATTGTCAGTTTTTAATTTAACTATATAAAAACATTTATACTGTACTGTGTGAAGTAGATCTTTGAAGCACGTTCTTCTTTTCATAGGCGTTTCTGGTAAAACTAAGGGAAACATTAGATATCAATTTAATGGTATAGTTTAGAAAATGCATACAAACGATGACAGTTAGCCCTGTGGAATTGTAAGAAATTAAGATGTCACCGGATCCAGACAGGCATAGGCTAATGCAGTATCTCAGTTCCATAACATAGTTCATTCCCTCAGCTGCTACCGACAGGGTGTACGCTTTTGAGTTTCTTTTTCTTTTTGCCACGTTATATTGCTGTAGTGCTTGTACGTGCTTTAGAAATGTGCATAATGCTACTCATTTTAGTATGTTACTTCTATATTGTTATTGTTTATTTTTTGATCTTTTAATAAAGTGTATAAAATTCTTGGTTATGTTTTTTATGGATCCATATCTACACATTAATAGGAGTTTACTTTAAAAACTTTCCAAGTTCCAGTTCATTAGTCCCAAACTTCGAGGGTTCTGATGTAAAAAGAGCAACTAATGAATTTGATTCGATGTTATATCTAAAGTGTAGAACAACGGAATAAATTTCTTTCCAGAAAATACCTTCAGTATTTTGAATTCTGTAGCCAGTGCCTCCTTTTTAGCGGATGCATTCGGCCTGTCGTATTCAAGCGACTAACACGAGAAAGATGTTTGTATTTTAGAAAAATAAACCGTAAAACTTTCCAGAAGCTGCCTTTTGGTTTCTCTTGTGCCTTAGACCTTCTGAGACACACGTGGTGCGGGACTCTTGGCTTGTCTTTTTCCGTGCTTCCTTTCCGGCCCTAGCTGACGTGATCGGGGAGGAGGTCAGAGCTGAGCCATGGAAGATAACCACGGAGAACACGCTGACTGTCCTTCCAAGCCCTGCGGCTGGTGTGGCACAGCGACGCCGGTGTTGGTTTTCCTCTTTCAGCGTTTGTGTCAGGTACCGTTCTGAACGTCCTGGTGCGGTCACACAACGGCGAGCTCCCGCTGCCAGCGGCCCGGATTCCCCAGCTCTCCTCCCCAGGCTGCGCTGCCGGGCTCACGCCTCCGGCCGGCATGGGATACCTCTCACCGCGGCCATGGCTGAGCTCAGTGTAGACTTCCGCAAGGGAAAACTGCTCCTTGACGAGTTGGTCCTTTCTTTAGTGTTGGATAGATTCAGAGGTAAGAAAATTGCTCAGCAGCACCGCCGCCTGCGTGCCAACAGCAGCGCCACGGAGGGGCCTTTTCTCCTTAAACCGGCCTG
>NW_010241551.1:0-1542 GCF_000690775.1 Eurypyga helias
CCCTTCGTCTCCGGCACCTTGAAGTAGGTGAAGATGAAGAAGAGGACTAGCAGCACCGTGAAGATGATGAAGACATACGAACCGCAGAGTTGCTGGGAAGGAGGGGAGAGGAAGGGTGAGTGCGTGGGCGATGGTGCTCAGGGGACCCCCACACCACCCACCCTGCCCAGCAGGTCCCAGGTCTGGTCTCCCCGCTGACAGATCTCCAGTTGGAGGGGATCCATCATCCCTCGATCCCAGCCCCATCCCTCTTCCCCTCGCCCAAGCAGAGCCCCTCAGCCCCAGTTTCAGGGCTCCAGAGGAGTGGGGCAAGGCAGGGCCCCGGCCCCATCCCGGCGAGAGGTGGGATGCTCACCGCGATATACTGGAAGCCCATGCCCACAATGAAGTTGGAGGTCCAGTTGGAAAGCCCGGCAACGGCGAAGGCAGCGGGACGAGGCCCTTGGCTGAACAGCTCTGCCACGATGAACCAGGGGATGGGGCCTGGACCGATCTCAAAGAAGGCCACAAACCCAAAGATGGCCACAATGCTGATGTAGGACATCCAGGGCATCTGGTCCTGATCCAAGGGAGAGAGAATGTCAGGTCGGTGGGATGGACAAACCATCCAGCTATCCCAGATGGAATTCAGCCCAGTGTGCTGCTGGCAGAGAAGCCACGAAATTTCTCCAGAGCAGAGACTGGATTTCTGGGACCTCACGAGACTTGGGCAGCAGGGACAGCTCAGCCGCCACCTCCAGGAGAACAAGGCTTCCCCCGCCCCAGCCAGAGCTCCTCCTGCAAGCCCCACGGCGCAGGGCAGGCGTGGGACCTCCTTCAGCCCACCCGTCCCCTCGGGGCCCATCACTCACCAGCAGCGTCAGGGCAATGGTCATGAGCACCGCACACCCCGCCATCCCTGCCAGGCCGATGAGGTGGAGGGTCCTGCGTCCGGCTCGTTCCACCACAAAGAGCTGTTGGGTGCAGACAGGGGGCCATCAGCACATCCCCGGCCCAGAGGAGAGCCCTCCCCCTTCCCACCACCTCCCCAGCAAGGGCTCAGCGGGCCAGAACTCACCGAGACAACCGTGAACGCGGTGTTCACCACCCCGGAGCCGATGGTGGCGTAGACGGGCTGCTCCACACCGGACTTCTCAAAGATGCTGGTGGAGTAGTAGAAGACCTACAAAGGGCAGGGCCGTGCCATGATGAAAGGAGTCAGGTCTCTGTGCCAGCAGGACCCAAGCTCCGGGTGAAACGAGCCACCCCAGAACTCACCGCGTTGATGCCCGAGAGCTGCTGAGACAGCTGCAGAACGATGGCGATGAGGATGGGCTGGCGATACATGGGGGAACGGAAGAGCTCCATTATGGTGACCTTCTTCTCCCTCATCATCTGCCGGCTCTCCTCCTTCATCTCCTGGAGGTCGCTGCTGACGTCTGTCGTGCCCCGCAGCTTCTTGAGGACTAAGGGGAAGAGGCGGAGTCAGGAGTAGCCGAGGACCCTTCAGCAAGGTGGGACAAGCTCGGGCCGGGCGTTACTCATAGAATCATAGAATCACAG
>NW_010241552.1:0-1227 GCF_000690775.1 Eurypyga helias
TTCTTACTCTGATAATAACATAATAGCCTGAAGTCCCAATGCTGACCACTGAACAGCTTCTTCAAACATCTCTTTTGAACAGTGCTGGCTGTAATGACAATAACGATATCCTTTGGAGATCCACGTGAGGAAAAATATGTCTATTATCATCATAGGTCAAATTGGAGTTCTGTTTCTCACATCTCTTGTAAATACACATTAGAGCAGTAGTCACTGGGTAAACTTATTATTATGATCTCTGGATTATTCATACAAATGGTGCATGTTAAGGCCAGCCTTGTAGAGCTAGGTGTCTCGTTGACTGAACTATATTGTGTTAATGGAAACTGTTGCCTTTAAAGAAATTGCATCTCTTGGAGTTTTAGTGGAGAAAATAACAGTCTTCAAAGATTAGGCAAAAAATACAACCATCACAATGTGCAAGACTGCATTGCTTAGTCTTACAGTGCTCCACAGCTGGAGAAAAATGACTGTGATGATTTGCTCAAAGAAAAAAAAGCAGACTTCAGTAGTCAATTTTATAAAAGCTCAGAGAGGCAGAAAAGTTGCATGGCTCTAAAAGCTGACAGAGAATAAGTGGGTGGTGAAATCAGGTGGCTTAGGTTTTCAGGAATTCTGTGGAAACATTTGTTTCTTAAACATTAATTTTTGAGCACCATTTGTCAAGCCACCTTGGGCAGTCCCAATTACTGACTGTGCTGGTTTTTATCAGGAAAGAGTTAATTCTCTTCACAGTGGCTGGTATGAAGCTAGGCTTTTGGATTTGCCCTGAGAATAGTACTGATAAGGTGTCTTTTTAGCTGGTGCTGGGGAGTGCTTGCACCAAATTCAGGGTCTTTCTCATACTCTCTGTGTTCTCAACTTTCTCACTACAGGCAGTGTAGGGGACACACTGTTCAGACAGCTGACCCAAACTAACCAAAGGACTATTTCATTCCATAGCACGTCATGCTCAGTACATTATGTCCCCCTGAGCCCACTCCCCACTGAACTGTTCTAGCTCTTCTGTTGGCTCCGTAACTCTTTTGCTAACTCTTTTGGTTTCTTAGCTCCTTTGTTAGCTGCTTAGCTAACTCCTTTGCTGGCTCGTTCATGAGTTGGTGGGTCTGTTGGCTTTCCCGTTCGTGCTGTCGCTCATGAGGCTCACTCGGACTCTGCTGCAATTGCTCTCAGGCTCCCTGTCTCTGACTCTCACTGCTCAGAACCTGACTGTGCATCAGTTGGCGG
>NW_010241553.1:0-29245 GCF_000690775.1 Eurypyga helias
AGCGCCCGGCCGCGGCAGGAGCTGCCTCGGTTTCCCCGTTATACTTCTGCGTTATAAAGGAGGAGAAGGCTGACGGAGATAATGCAAAAACACGAAACTCCAAAACTTCAATTTAAAGCTTAGAGGGACCTACATAAAGGGCTGTGGAAGGGATTCAGTAATCTGAAATTCCACATGACTGCTGAAAATTCTCATCATTTCAGCCTACTGTACGTTATTATTGCACTCACCCTTTCATACAGTTATTTTTTTCAGCTTCATGGCCATGAATTTTGTTACTCAGATTTCTCCACATTAGTTTATACTTTTCAACCATTTCAGTTAAAAAATAGGCCTTGTTACCCCAAGATTATAGTACCATTTTTTTTTTTAACAAATGCTAATATTAAAATTTACTTTTAAGTATAATTTTTTCTTTTAAAGTATACTATCCCTTTCAGCAAAGTATATGGGAATATAATACACAGAGATCTGGGGTTTTTTTGAGTCACGAGAGTCCCATATTCTGCCAAGGATGTGGCTGATGGACATACACATAGCGGGTGAGACATCCGGAGCGCGTCGGATGTACAATGCTTGCACCAGCCGCTGACATATCTCAGAAGCGGCAGACACGCAAGAAGTTCCCCTATATTTCAGAAAGCTGGTGCAATCTTCCAGTTTGACCCAGGCAAGATTTCTCAATGGAAAAGACTACTAATTTTAGCCTAATCTCACCTAATCTTAGCTGAATGCATTTATTTTGATAAATGTTTGTTCAAAACTACTTTTTGAAGATCTAACATTACAATACTTCTACCACTATTAATTTTCCTTTCTTCTTACTCATCCTTACTGCTTTTTAACCCTCTAAAACACTCGTTACTTGGGAGAGGAACAAACACCCACCTCTGCAACCTCCTTTCAGGTAGTTGTAGAGAGCAATAAGGTCTCCCCTCAGCATCTTCTCCAGACCACACAATCTCAGTTCCCTCAGCCGTTCCTCACAGGACTTCCGCTCCAGACCCTTCCCCAGCTCCATATCCTTTCTCTGGACACACTCCAGCATCTCTATGTCCTTCTTGCAGTGAGAGGTCCAAAACTGAACACAGTACTCCAGGTGCTGCCTCACCAGTGCCCAGTACAGAGGGACAATCCCTTCCCTAGTCCTGCTGTCCACACTGTTCCTGATACAGGCCAGGATGCCATTGGCCTTCTTGGCCACCTGGGCACACTGCTGGCTCATGTTCAGCTGGCTGTCGACCACAAAATGTGACAACATAACGTGACTATGACAAAAGGACAATCTTTGCCATGTCTGAAAACTGGTTATTTACTGAACGTGTACATTTTTTGTTTAGTTAATTAAAGTCCTCAAATCTTTTCTAAGAAATTTTTAATCAAGCTTTTTTGGATATAAGCCAAAGGGAGATCATCTACCTATGGCCACACAGACTTGTATATAATGAACATCACTGGGACTACTTAGGAATAAAGAAGCCCATTGCTCAGTGTTTGAGCTTTGTATTTGCTGCAAAAATAAGAACTTTCAAATCTAAGAAAAAATTAACATACAAGTGCATGTGTGACCAGGATTGAGAAAGTCAAATAGGCAGTAAACAACCAGTCAGCAAGAAATTGATACCGCTGGAAAATCACTGAAAAAGGAATTTTCATGCTAGGGAGTAACCTTCCAGAGAAATCAAATGGGAAAGACAGATGAATTACTAAGACAGATGGGAGTAAAGGTCCTCATGCCTCTGAAGGACTGATTGTAGTCCCAAGTCACCGTGAAAGTCAACACAGGTTGTGTTGGATCATGTTACCCTCAAGAGGACACTGGCAACTGGAGCACAGAGTGGTGCACACATTTTCCTTCAAGAAACCTTTTGGAAGTTTTACTTGTTTGCCTTTATGCTTCACTATGCTAGAAAACAGTTTCCATTAAGGTAGTCTTCTTATTAGCCTTTATTTTTCCCAATGCAAGATTAGTCTAAGCACACCACTAAGCGTGAGGAATGAGCATCTTTAGCAGCAACCAAAATTAGAAATTTTTTCTCCCCTGGTTAAGGAAAATAGAGATCATAGTAAGAAGGACAGAAAAAGTATGCCAAAATGTTAAATACAGAAATAGAAAAAGCTAGTATTTCAAACTGACATGAGAGTGTTAAAAATAACAGATTGAAAAAGAAATGAGAGGAAACTGTCTTTTCTGACCAGGTCATTTCAAACAGTCATTTCACTGATGTAGACTGTAGGAGGGATAACAGGTTTAATCTTGCAGTATGAGTCCTTGTACTGCCTTGCCATGTGAATACTCCTCTTTCTCAGAAATTTTCAACATCTGTGTAGTAAAGAAAGCTTTAATGGAAAATTACACTGAAAATCACCTGACTATTCTTATAGAAGCTGTGTGGGTTATGTTCTCATGCATTTTTCATAACTGCAAAACAGCTTGTGAATGTCACACTTAACTGGCACACACCCGAGCCCAAGTTTTAAATAGACCTTTCTTAAAAAAAAAAAAAAAGCCCAAACTGCAGGATATTAAACTTCAATATGAAACTATCCTCAAGGGAAAAATACTGTGTTCACAGTACCACTGTAAATTATTGAAAATCAAAAGTAAAGATCTGTTATATGCCTCCAAAGAAATAAACTCATTGCTAGAAAAACTTGAAAGTAAAAGGTAGGCCAAGAGGCTTAACTGAGATTAAATCACAAAAATTGAAGATTTTTGAAACCATATTTTAACGTCTTTGACACAATGGTAAAATGGTAAAGCTCTTTCGCAAAACCTTAATCAAGTTTTGCAGTAATTAGTCACCATTCTTAAGTTTTTCTCCTAAGTACAGTAACAGGTCAATGTGATCACACTTTTTTTTTAAAATGTTGCAAGATGGACTGTTTTCTAGGGTAATGTTCAAGGGACACAAAGATGTTCACTGAGCATTAATCTGAGCTGTACCACTATCTCATCCCACCCTGTTGCTAGCATCTTTCTAACCCTTTAACATGCAGCCATAAATTAAGAGCAACCTGAGCAGAAGTGACCATAGAGCTCCTTGTGAAAGGGCTGGATGCAATTTTTCAACTTGTTTACTTGCCCTCCAGGCTATTAAAGCAGAGGAGCTGGACCAACTGCCACATTTTATCTGCCTTATCATCTAGAGAGTATCCTCCAGCTTAATTATTATTAAAGCTTCTCTTGTGCCAGAAAAGAAAAATCTGCTCTCTACACTGTACTCTGAAATTACCTTACCTCAGTAAAAAGTATCAACAAGGAAGGATGCAGTTACCTAGTAATTAATAGAATCCGAAAACTGAAGAAGCTTGCATACACGAAGAGGAAGACAGGCGAGCATGGCACACTGTGTTTAGGCAGACAGAAGTGATGCCTAACTTCTAGACAAAAATCTGACTTTAGCGTCTACTTTAGATTCCGTACACAGTTGATCTACAACGTGGTAGTAGGATCAGTTTGTGCTTTTTGCTTGCCATTTTTGGAGGACAGTTGCATATAACAGGACTGAAAATTAACAGAAGTTACAGAAACAGAAGAGAGGCTGCTCTCCGCAAAAGAGCGCAACAGCAATGCAGTAAAACATTGATTATTGAATTATTTTTATTTGAACGAGTATTTTACATTTATGTGAGCTGGCAGAAGATTTGTTTTTTCCTGCATTTAGTTTTTTAAAAGTAACTGAAAGGTAGTACACATACCTTACCATGACGTTTTAATCCATTGCCATGGATCTTAAGATGTTCAAAGAGCACAAACTGATGTGTATCACTACGTAACTACATCTTGACCAGATGGCTCGCTTATGAAACTTGCAATATTCTATTTATGTATTGTGCAATAGTACTATTTCAGTGTATAAAATGTGTACAGTGAACACAATAAAACTTCACCTTGCACTAGAGAAAAATAAGTAAGGCAACATGCCTAAAGAGCATCGATCTCAAATTAAACTTTCAGAGAATTAGAGTCAAACCCTCTTCCAAAGCCAGGGTTTCTTTGGGAAGAATGGCATGTGTTTATTTTTGAGTTGTGCTTTTGTTGTTTTGTGCAGTTTATTTTGTACTTTTACCTTTTCTTCAGTTAGGGAGAAAAGAAAAACAAGTTTCTTCCCCTGGTAGGCAAAAGACCCAGCAAAAGATTTTTAGAAAAACAGATACAGACAGACAGACAGATAAGTACACATAACTATAGCTACATGTATATTATATATATATATGTATGTATACTGTGTTGGGATGGATCAGACCAAAGGTGTGTCAAACCAAATTCCCTTCTAACAGTGGCTCACAGATGACGCACAGGTAGAAAAACACCTACTTCAGTACCTCCAAGGTGAATATTATCCTTTTATCACATCAGAAAAATGGGTAAGTTTGCTCTGCTGGAAAATTCATTCCATAATGACATCCAGTGTCAATCAGCTTAAACAGTTTGCAAGTCACACTCATAGCTGTTTTGTTATGTTTAAAAGAAAGGGGGCAAGTAAATGCAATGCAATGTGACTGTTTTACATAATAAGCATGTAAATGTCAGGTGGAAAGACTTCAAGTGTAAAAGTTAAGTTTGCCTTGTAAGAACAGAAAAATAGCATGCCAACTTCTGTCTGTGTGCCACAGCGCTAATTACCAACACAGGATTTCTACCAAATTGCAACGAGGTGTGACATTAAAAATTACTTCATGTTCAAGACCAAATTACACATTTTCCAAGTGACAATCTGTGGGCAGGGACATGAAGTTCCAGATTCTCCAAACCTGTGTGCGTTAACTTTCCCATCACAAATTGCAGAGCATTTCAAAGGAAAGGAAAACACAAAATGGGTAACATCACCTGCAGAGTATTATTTGGTGATCTTTACAAAACAGTGAAGCTGATACTGGCCAGAGAGCTATAAAGCTTCTGAAACTAATTAAGACAAACTAATGCTCCAGGACATTATCATAGAATGGTTAGGGTTGGAAGGGCCCTAAAAGATCATCTAGTTCCACCCCCCCTGCCATGGGCAGGGACACCTTCCACTAGACCAAGTTGCTCAAAGCCTCATCCAGCCTGGCCTTGAGGACAGCCAGGGATGGGGCATCCACAGCTTCTCTGGGCAACCTCTTCCAGTGCCTCACCACCCTCTCCATGAAGAATTTCTTCCTGATATCCAGTCTAAATCTACCCTCTAAACGAGAGTCTTCTAGGTCTTATAAACTAGGTCATTTAGGTCCCAACTTGACAAATAACTATTTCTGAAAAAAATAAAAGGACTTCACCTGGAAAGAAAGCCTCCATATCCAGTGATATGGAGACTACAAGCCTCAGCTATGTACCTTTTTTAAGACGTGCCTGTCCCACCTGATGGCTACAGATGACTCTAAATGGTGAAAAAGAGGAGACTAATCAGAAGCCTATTTCTACTTCAGTTCCTTTAGTAATCAAGCATAGAAAGTGCAAACTCAAGGTAGCATACATCTGTCAAAGTATCTTTAAAAGAGAGTTACAGAAAGCAGAGCCAAACCTGAAACACAAGCCTCAAAACACCTCCTGCCTGAGGCAATGTATTCAGCTTCTGGCAGAAGGGAATAGCTTGATCATGTCTCTGCCATGGACGTCTGAACTTAGGTCAGATGGGCAGGAGCCTGTGTGACCTACAATTCACAAAGGGCTAATACCACCTTTTGCTGTGAAGTTCTTTTCTTCCTTCTTCATTGACATGAACATTGACATTATTCCACAATTTATTCCTTGCTAGGTGCTCTTTGGAGCACTCTTTATGAGGACGAGTAAAAAAATTACTAGCAATGCCTCCAAGCAGAAGGAAGACGTGAGTTCACTTAATGGAGCTATAAAATCATGGAAAATTATGGGAAGTTAAGAAATCAGAACAGTATTTCAGAAAATTCCTATGCACTTGTTTAACACGAGATGTTCCCAGCAAGTCTGTGTGAGTCAGCATAGAAGAGCATCACTAAACGTGTGTGTTTAGCTAGGGGTCTAACCAGCAGCATACTAGTAGGGGAATCATTATGATCATTTGCATCAGCAAATCCTGGAATTATAGGAGATTGCATGGGTGTAGTAGAATACCAGGCCTCTGGAAAAGAGCAAGATGACAATAACATGGTTTCAAAAATGTCTACTTCAAAATTCAGGAAGCAAAAGCAAGTAAAAACTTTGAGTTTTAACAGAAAAGAACATAAAGCATTAACAGAAATTAGTAATATTTTCTAGGAGGAACAAGGGAAGAATCACAGAGATGGGGAGCAAGTTAATACTGCAAAAAACCTTAAGGAAAGACTTCCAAAAAAACGTAATTTAAATTGACAGTTGTGGTGCCAAACAATGAATCAGGCATCACGCACAAATAAGCACAATGCAAAACGCTCCATCCATCCTTAATGACTGTAAAAGTTTTATGGTAAGAACTACTGGTTACGGACTCATCTGGAACACGCCGGAGACATCTTTGGCAGCAGCTATATGATGCCAGGCAATGATGAAAAAGGAAATTTGTATTTTCTACAGATGGTTACATTTTAAAATGTAACCTTTCCTAAAAAGGACAGTCCCCTGGAGGCATGACATATTATCTGTTAAATTCACATGGGTTAAACAAAGCTCATCTACAGAAAATGAATCTCTCTCATTTCTCCTTAGAAGTCTGACAGGATTCAGTCCAACTACTGCAGGGAGAACAGAAGATGTCCAGAAGATAGAGGGAAAAAAATAAAAAAGAAATGAAAAGGCAATCAACCTTTTAAATTATTTCACGCCAACTAAGATTTGAAGTGTTACATCCATTCTGCTTAGATCTGTCGTCTTCAACTCAAAGGTCACATTATTATGGATTTTTTCTTGCCAAAGCATAACAGAAACAGTTTTTCAATAATTTTTAAGGTCTTTTGGGGGAAATCTGTTCTGGGCATTATTCATGAAAGATACGACATTTTATTTATCTAGTTTCTTTCAAAATACTTGAGAACAAAACAACAATGACGATGTGTTGCCAAATCCTTCTCAGTTGTTGGTCTCTCTTCTCTCCCTCTCTTTCACACACAGAGTTTATACCATGGAAATAAATGTTATTTTTACTACTTGATTTTAAAAAGAGAATTTTAAAATGTAAACAAAATCTGTCAAATCTGATCTGTTTCTTCAAAACCTAAATTTAAAAATCAAAAAGGCAATTAATGTGGTTTCCTAAACTTCATGGGAAAGAACTCCTCTTCACAAATAAGCACCCTCTGCAGAATTTGCAACATAAACATTATAGCAGCTGTAATGCCATTCCAGGACCAGGAAAGGAAAATGTTTAGAAATCCTGTAAGGCACCCTAGCTAATATCTGAGAGGAATTTCAAAAAATACTCTTTTTCAAGTTCTATTTTCTTACTCTATTTTATTCATAACAATTACAAATATATACGTGAAACGTCTTTAATAGCAGCCATGACCTTTTCGTTTTGTTTCCAAGTAACCAGTTCCTACTTAAACAAGAAAACATTTAATGGGTGTTCTCAATCCCCCCATTGGTACGCGCGCAGGTGTCTGGACTGTGCACTTACAGAGCTGGGGCTGGAGTGTCGCCTGACTTTAGGTGATTCCTTCCCTGCAGAAGAAGTTTTGAAGTTAATGCAAGCGTTGTTCTCCGAATGAACCCTCTTCACTTGATTAGCTGGTTTCTCAAACGGATCAAAACTACTCTGCGTCCTCTGAACCCGGACTTTTTTATCCTCAGGAATTGTATCCAGAGGTTTGATCACTGAATCCATTCCCTGGCAGTTGCGTGTAGACATCTTTGTGACACATATCTGAAATGAAAAAACAGCATTCATTGAATCTAACAGGCTTAAATCCATGTCAATCCATACATCAGCCAGCATCAAAAACACCAATGGACTTCATTTATTTTCCTTTTCTACATTAAAATTGCAAACACATGCATTTTATATAGGGGACACACATCACATTCTTAACAATAAAAAAAAACTATCTTGGTACAGTGCACTAAAAGATCCTGAAAAGGAAAGACAAAAGAGGAACATAAATAAAATTCATACATTTGTGTTTTCTTGTACAATGTGTTCCTAGCACCAATGCCATTTAATTTCTTTCTCCAATCTAGCCACCAATATCCGCAAGCAGTATTGATTTCCATTTGTTTAAAACTGGATTAGACTAAACTTAAATAAATGATGGTAGTTTGTGTGTGCATTTCGGTGCTGGCACGCCGAAGATCCAATACTGGTATATTATTGTATTTTTAAATAATGCTTATACAGTGCTGTTATTATTATCACCATATGTCTCAGAAAATCAAATCAGTAAATCAATTCCCAGGCACTGAAACGTGAGACTGCAGCTTAATGGCACACTAAAGCACAGAAGTTCAATTCTTTGTTACTGTGAAGTATGACTCTGCCAAGCCCCAAAGACTGCAACTTGCTGCTTGAGCTACCAAAACACGCTATTGCTACTTCAAACAAAGTAAGTGAGCAGAACACTGAGTTTAGATACTCCAGTCCTGTACATTTGTGGTTTTAATTTTAATACATTCCAACGTACAAGACTTTTTTTAAATCACACAGTTGGTGGGGGGTTGTATTTGAGGCCTCAGCTTCTGCTGTCACCCATAAGAGATAAGAAATTACTTTTACTTGGGAAGAAAAGTAATAATTTTAGCTCATAAGCTACAGGGAAAAACTATGAAGTGTGATGCAAGCAGACCCAAGAGGCTCCTTAAATCATATGCAAATCAAAAGAATCTATAATGTACTTTTTCCAAGATATTTGAAAGTATTTAAGGATAGTGTTAATTTGCTGTCAACTGTACTGTTAACATACATAGAATTAAAGAAGCATAATGTTCCCTTTAAGCATCTACACGCATTTTTTTAAAACTTACTGTCACAAAATAGCTAACATAAGAAAAAAAAATTACCATTACCATTTAATCAAGGCTCTTTCCCCATAACCCAAAGTACCTCCAATACAAATTTATCAATAAATTATTCTTTGTCATTTCCCCTGAGGAGTTCTGTGCTTTGAAATCCAACTTATTTCAATTGTTTATAGAAATACCGGGTGGCTATACCTTGTGTTTTTGATGGTCCACTGTAACAGTAGATCAAAGATTTCTCTTGTACATTAAAAATTTAAAGTACACTTCCTGCACAGTGCCATCTGGCCAAACGATCATACATGAGGTCAACCCTAATGAAGGACCTTACTAGCATTACAAACCAGGCTTTACAAGGGTTCACATTTCCTCTCATTAAAGTGGTTTCTCCAACTCTAAAACTTAACCGAGTTTTAACTGAGAAAAGGAACAGCCTCCCTTCATTCCGAATGATAATCCGCTCTCAGGCCAAAATTAAGGCAATTATGTAATTTTGGGCTATTACTTCAGAAAGAAAAGATAAAATACAAAGAACTGCTGCACAAAGAATTTTAATTAGCCTTCTTGTAAAATTAATTGGCTTCTTTTCTCTAAAACAACTTATATGCACAGACATGCACCCACATACTTCCCACTGGCCTCTCCATATCCATGTTCTTCCAATGCTTCCTACCAACAAATATGCTTTTAATAGTAATTTCAGTTTACATTATGTTAAACGGCAGCACTTTCATTTTGCTTAATTGGCACATATGCAAATAAATCAGTATTTCTCAGCCTATGAATTCCTATGATCTAGAGAACAGGGGCAGGAGATAAGGAGGGAAGTACTTGCCTTCCTTTCAAATTACCAAAAGCCACCTATAGCCGGTTAAAACATTTGAAATCTACAGCTATAAACACACTATAGATAACAGTTTCTTTTTCCACTGGAAAATCTCCTTGTCTAGCATTAGCATGGCTAAGAAAGTACTGCATTAAAAACAAAAAAAGGAAGACATCTGTTACTATTGATTCTCTCTACTGGAAGCAGTAATCGCTCAGAATCAGATACTGGAGGGAGACACTTTCACCTTCAGGTCATTTGACCAAATAGGGACTAGGACAAAAAGCCTCACAATCATCATCTAATAGCCAGCTTCGAGCCTGCAAATAACTACAACCAAGACCTACAGCAACCAGCCCCCCCTCAGAAGTCAAACCGCTCAGTGGGTGCACAGGCTGAACACCAGCGTCACCAGTAGAAAAGACTGAAGACCGCCGAGAGGTCCAAAAGCAGTGGCTGCTCCCCGCGCTCCTCTGCCTGCTCGGCACTGCAGCACTTCTCCTGCCAGCGCTGGCAAGGGGCTGCATTCACCACTTCTCTCTCACCTTCACCAATAGCTCCCCAGCAGAAATAAAACATTCTCTTTAAGTGATTGCTGAGCACAGTGCACTGTGTAGCCAACAGAGCCGAGCTCATGCTGGTGTTGAAGGGTACACATTTCCAACCCTACATTTCCAACATTTCTAACCCTACAGGCAGAACAACCCTCGTGCCCTCCAATGAAGATGACAATCCAGAAACTAGTGGACACTGTATCTTGCCAATACAGTCTCAGAACTAGATGATTTTGCTGAATATCTGCTTTAGCTACAGTTACCAGGATAAAAAACACAGTTAAACAAGTGTAAGAGCTCATGGCATATAGGAAGTCAATCTATATGATTTATCACCCCTTCTTACCCTTGCTCTATAAATCTATGTAATGCTGTACTAAAACAGTGGAGCCCAGACACTCATTGAGATGGATGCTATAAATGCCACCACGGTCTAAAACTGGTGCTACATGAAGATGTGATCAATGGCACCTTAACTATTACAAGTATTTACCTCAGATGTATGTAGAGACAATACAGGTGATGTCTTGGTTTGTCATAAACAACATGACAATTATGCTTTATAAAATGCAATCAAGAGAAAGAGGAGACAAGAACTTTTCAGTATGAATGCGATAGCCATTTAAAGAAACTCCTGTCTAGCCAACAGCATGAGGCATTAAGCAGTTTTAATTACTGTTTCTTCAACAAATACTTCTCCCACCAGAAACTACATTCAAAACATAGCTTTCAGAACTATAACCTATTTCAGAAACTATTTGGCTTTTGAAAGTGGTGCAATGAAATCACAGTTCTCTCTTTCAGAAGAGGTATTTTTGCCAGCAGGTCTTTTAAGTATGGGGAGCAGAGTAATGGGATCTTCATTTATGCTTTCACTCTTCTCTATAGGAAACAGGATTTAAAAATAGGCCAATCAACTTATTACATTTAACAACTGTAGATTACTACAAGTGGAACAGGCAACGCTCCAAAAAAACTCTGTCATGTAAGGATAGTTTGAGCAGACATGACCATCCTTCCAAACCATCTATCAGACAGTAAAGGCTCAAGGAAGTCACTGGACAACTCACCAGCTCTGACTTTGGGCATGTTAGGTGGCCCCAGACATGACACATGAGAGAGGATATGGCTGCTTTCTGCCACCTAAATTCCCGCCTGGCAGGAATCCGAACAGCAGCACCTCAGAGAAGCATGCTGAAAAACAGATGTTGGCAAGAACAGCAACAGAGGGGCAGGGACATGGGGCAGATGATAAATACGTATTTCCTACATGCAAAAAGGTAAAATAAAACAATGGCAATGGTACGTATGGTATCCACGCCAGAGAACTTTACATGTAGGGCATTCATCCCCCAAGTCTTTTCTTCAGTTCCAAGATAAAAGTACTGGAAAACCTAAACTAGACTCCGTTACCAATCTTCCTTTGGAAGGAGTCTTGCTCTTCTCCACAGAGAACAGAATCATCCCGCAGAAACTAATTTTTTGTGTTTGAAATTACTGCTTGGAAAAGCACTTCCAAAGCAGCACTCTGAAGCTGTCCAGGGACTTGGTGTCTTTGTGGGAAAGGATTTAATCTGAAAAGAGCAATGACTGTTCCTACCCAGTGAGGTAACAGTATTAGTAGTTGAAAGTCCCTGCCCCCAGCCTTGGAGCAAAGACACCTGTCAGCCCAGGTGTGGTCCAACAGAAGCACCTCTCCATGAACATCTTGCCCAAAACTCTTCTCACATAAGGGCCGTAAATGTTAAATACACAATTGTATTTCCTCAAGTTGTTTCACACTCTGCTGCCAAACAGGACATCAATACACCAAGGAGTCAACCTCTGGTATCTCATGTACTCTCCACATCCTGATGACTGAAATAAACCCACTTTTTAAATTTGCCCACGATTATTTACTCAGTCTCAACTGAAAAGGTAAGACAAAAGGAGAGATGATGAGACAGAAGTCATTTTGCTGCGTAAAAACTATAGCAGAAACAGTCACTTTCCAGTTGCCTGAAGAACTCTACTTTCGAAAGAAACAGCAAAGGGAAGATTTAGTTAGAAAATCAGAATATTCTTGTAAATTCCAATATTAACTGAGTTATGGCAGATTGTGGCCACATAAAGAAAAATAAAAACCAGCCCCAGAAAAGTTAGTGCAGTTTGGTACTAAAAGTTATTTTAGTATTTCTCTGTGTGTTTTTATTTATTTGAAGTAAAGAGAGCTATTACAACACAGCAGAACATTAATGAAAGGGTACTTGAAAATTAATAATCTATGCAAAAAAGTATAACACAGTTTATACTTTGCAACTTTCTTAGTTGCTGATCAGAATCAGAAGACAGTGCATGACAGACAACAAAACAGCTTGAACGATCTTTTTTCCCCTTTCATCCTACTCAGTCTCACAATCAATTTGAGAAGATGCTGAAGTTGCTCTAGGATAAATAAACTTTGTCATCATTATATCAGTAAGGATCACTGGGCTACAGTTTCCTACAGCCTCCACCCTAACATCACAGTATTTATCGTATCTCAAGGCATAATGTCTGCAATTAGCCACATTTTTCCCATAAAGACTACTGCTGAAGTTAAGAGACTGAAATCACAATAAGTATTTTTGTTTCAAGCATGAAGTCCATAATAAGCCCTTTTGAGTAAATACAACCAATATAACCATTCATGGAATTATTTCTAAATGAAGATGTATCTTTGAATCACCTTATATCATTTCAAGCAATACTCCTTAATCTGCATTTGGGATTAATGTAAAAACAAATTGTTCATCATATTTAGTTATGTGATATTGCTCAATGCAAGATTTTTTTTTTTTCCACTTATCCACTGTTAGCAAAATTAAGAGGTCCCAAACAAACAGGATTCTTAGAAATAAAGGTTGCTGGATACATTCATTCATTTTATAGCATTTGAAGAGAGTGATCTGTTAAAATATGTAAGTAATTTATAGTCCTTAGGGTTCATTAATTTTAAAACAAGTCATGAATGTCCCCTGAATTAATCACCTGTTGGATTACTTAGTTAAAGATAGGCTGTCCCCTATCAGTGGAACTTCTTCATATTAATAACAATATCCTCAGTAACAAAGAACAATCAACTTCTGCATGACAGATCAGACATCCTAGTACACAGAAGAACCTTAAAATATTGAATGTAAATATAGTGTAAGGACAAACTACTTTGAATCTCATCCCATCTTTTAGGAAGATGTGTTATATCTGTTTTTTTAATTCATACATTTAACATCCTACAAATGTTCACTTTGGTCATCCAGTACCTGTGGACTTATGTAAAATATTTTTAAATTGCCATCCACCTACTATACTCTAGAGGTCGTGGCCACTGTGTGCATCCTGGGAAAAAGTGGCCAGTCGTGTAAATATCGGAGTGAATATCCAAAATTCTTACTGAGAAATCAGAAGAAAACATCTGAATACCCCCCATTTGTACTATTCCAAGAAAAGTAGTATGAAAGGACACGATAGAGGGAAACCCAAGATCTAGCATTCAACAAGCAAAAATAAATAAATTACTGAGTGACTCGAGACAAGGGAGTCACTCAACCTCTCCACAATTCCAATTCCACAATTCCAATTCCATTTTTCTGTTCGTAACAACGATCCTGCCCCTATCACAAGCAGAAAGTGGGAGCACTAATTAATTTTGTAAAGCACTTGGGCTTGTTTAAGTGAAATACAGATTAGGATTTGTAGACCCAAAGCCCTCTGGAAGGTAGCACAATCACCTCATTATTACAGACAATAATAGTTAGCACTTGCATTTAGCTGACAGACTTATAAAAAAAAATCATAAATAGCCAAGTGACTACTAACTTAACAACTGAACTGCTGAGAGCATAATGCCAGCATTAATTTTCACTGATAAAATATACGCATAGTATTTTCTATCATGCCTTGGTACGACGACAATTGAAAACTACACAAATCATCTGCAGATTCTGGCAGCACTGGAATTTGACATTTGCTACTAATAAAACACAATTCGAGAATGTTCTGGAGTATTATCAGCAGCTTTGTTCAAAATAAAAATGCAACTATCTGGAGAATCATTCTCTTTGGAGAAGAAAGCAGTAGGGTGGCTCTTCCTTGTAACCACAGGTCTCAGCCCAGGTGGTAGCCCTCTCCATCTTTCCCAAGAAGAGAGGGTCAGAAGACGACTGCTGCACCCACAGCAGAAGCACGAACAGGTCGAGAAGAGAGTTCAGCTGGTGAGAAAGCTACAGTATAGGAAAAGATCAAGGAAGAACAAGTGACAAGATAAAGAAGCGAATAAAATTGTGAAAGGGGAAATAGAGCATGTAACGCTGCACGGCATTACCCATGAGTTCATACTGGAACTACCAGTGCAATCCGGCCCATATTTGAAAGAGGTCCTTCAACGCTTACCCTCCCCTGTAATGACCGGCACCAGCTCTTTGGTTTGAATATTTGATGGGCACAGCTAAAAAGAGCAGCGAGAGAACTTGAGTAAGATAGAAAAATAAAAGGTGAAAAAACCAGAGACAAGAAGTAAAGTAACGGTCACACAAAGAACGAAGGAAGATACGAGGAAAAACTTATTATGAAGTGAGCATTTATTTTCCTGCCCTGATGGCCTGCTGTTTCTCTCTGCTAACCTCCGGGGTAACAGGCTCAACTGTGTCCCAGAACTGTAATTCATATTCTTGGGTATGATTTGTTCAGCTTTATTTGGAGGTAGAGATTGCTAGCAATGCTAGATACGAACCAGCAAATGCAACTGAAAACAGAGCTCGGAGACTGAAAATGGTATCCAGGGATATCTTAGCTCCTTGCTGTACCTAGCACAAACTTACTCATACATCCCACAGCCCATCCCAAAGGCACTCTCCAAAAATGGCTGTTTTATTTCTGAAGTCAAAGCTGATGTTAAACCAACTGTCTTTGTCATATGGAAGAAGGCAAATATAAAAAGGTCACTGAAGTGCCAGATGGAAGAATTTTTGAACTGGAAGCTCTGACATTAATTCTCTGTGTTTGTCTGAAACACTGAACTCAATGAGCAAATTAAATGTCTGTGCTGAATTGCCAAGTGAGAAACAAGTCACTCTCATAGAAAGGCCAACTGGTCAGACTTGGAGTAAGAATCCCAAGATCATACAAATCTGAAAAGAAGTTCAAACACCTGAATCAAGGAAAAATAAAGTTTTACACTGGAATTTACCATGGGCAGTGCTAACACAACTCTTTCTTTCCTCTCACCACCACCACCCCTGCCAGACCTGCAATATAGCACATATTAAATTCTGCTAAATTAATACCTAAATTTATCAGCATAATTGCTGAATCAAGCACAATCCTGGAGTCAGGAATTACTGCACATGATTATATGTCCCTTTGACATGGCAAGGTGGAGCCAAGCATTTCTAAAATTTATATTTTAGCACTGCCTAAACAGGAAAGTAAGTTTTCAGTCATTAAAGTTGATGTTCCTCTCCTTGCAGGGAAAAAAAGGTCTGATTTTGAAGAGAACATAGATTCGATTTTAGGTCTATAAAAGGTTACATATGTCATCAAAGCAAAACCCTGTTCTATGACAACACTCATCAGGAGGAGTCACCTAAGGACAGGGTCTCAGCTAAAGGTCGTGCAGAAGTCCTGACAGCCTTTAACGTACATGAAAAGAGACAGAAACTCAACAGAGCTGATTTAAAGGGGCATTTTACTCTATTTCTGTACTTATGCCCCAAAATACGGTAACTGTGTTAGTAACAAAGCCTGACAAGTAAATTCTTCCTTTTACTTGAACAATGCTCAGGTTTGCCTCAAAATAAGTGGCATGTAATACGCCACTCAAGCCATTCCTCCAATTCAAAATGGGCTGCTACTGCCACTAACCTGGTTCAAGACTTGCTGCATCCAAAAGCAGGAGGGTCATACCTCCAGTAAGTCAAACAGGAGGACGGGGGAGCAGATCAGCAGAGGTGTCGGCATGGGAGAGGCAGCTTCCAACACCAGGCACAAGCCAGTGACTCCTTGGTAACCAGCAGAGCGGTGAAGAAAGTGTCTGAACATAAACACTCACCCATGAAATTGTGAGAGGTGGCTTCTATACTCTTTTACTTAGTTACCCATTTGTATCTGTTGTCTATCCTCCTCTGTAACCATATGAACAGCATTTAAAAATAAAGATTAAAAAAATATTTTCAATCCCTTTCCCATACCAACCTCCTGCTCCAACAGATGGCTACATGTGCCAGTGCGAGTTTATACAGTTTTCTTTCCGTAAGTGCATTATTAGTCGTTTTATACGAACATTATATTAAGTCTTTCTGAGTTAACAGGTTTATCATTTTATTCTACCCTCCAACACTCCTCCCCATCATGAGGTTATCAAAAGCATATCATCCATAAATACAGTAACTCTTCCCACTGCCACGTTCAAGTGTGAGAAATATTGAGAGACTTGACAGTAAAATGCCTACTCTTGCTAAATTCTGAGGCTGTCAGTAAGGTTTTTAGGAAAATACATGGTAAACAGGTCCATGCCTTGAAAATAGGTTCTACCTAGTTCCTCTAGGCTCCTTTGCCCATCCCTAGCAAGTCTCTTGTTTCTTCCGCAGGTGTCATCAAGTACTTGTGATGCAAAACATAAACAAGAATGGTTCTCCTATAAATAGGGACTACAACAGAAATAGTGCTGTTGGTCAGACCTGGTTGTGCAAATGACAGTGTAAGACTTAAGCCCACCTTCCCAACTAAGAAGACAAATTCTTTTTTCTGGTTGAGTCTGAAGTCAGATGAAAGCAAAGAGATATGATGAGGCAAAAACTTAATTTATAATTACAATGAACCAGAGGGTTTGTTTCAGACTGAAGAGTCAGACAAAGATAGTTTAAGAACGCATGACTGACCTTCACATACATGCTGAAGAGCACTTTTCTTATACAAAGAAAAGAGAAAGGGGACAGGTTACACAGTCATCTTTGCAAAATAAATGCATTTGCAGGTGGAAAGGTTTTACAACCATTTTCTGTCAGGTATGACAACCACCTTCATTGCCCTGAAGCACCATGTTGTACCGCCCTTTACAAGTACTGGGAGTCTCACAATATCTTCAACAGACGCTTAAAAAGTGCTTCCCAAGAAATAATGCAAGACTCGACTGGTAAATCAGTTTGGCTCCTCATCCTTCATTCAGACCAATCCCTTCATTAAAAGAAAAGACACACAAAAATTTACTTACTTCATTCCCTTCCCCCTTTTCTACATTTTTTCTTCTTTCCTTTCCTTCCTTCTCTTCCAAAGTTCTTTTTTTACTACCTTCAGCAAAAGCTAAAGGAAAAACCTAGGTAATGAGGGTTCTTTATTTCATTTTCAAAGTTTCATTCTATTACCAAGAAAGAAGTCTCTTCTGCTCTTAGGATCTTCATCCCTGAGGTTAACAACCCTACAGCTTGAGAAATGCAGCTTCCAAGGCAGATCAATGTCATAAGGAAAGACAAGCGCTCTGAGTGATTTGAGATCTGCTCCCTTACATATTATCTTCCAAACCACTGAATTTGACAAGGTATCCTTTCATGAAAGTTTCAGAGTTCAGATGAGGATGACAAGTCCAGTTTCACAAACAATTAAATGTGGAGTCTCCTCATCTGTGTTTGGATCTCATATACACCTGACTTTAACTTACGCCTTTTTCACTTTTTTTTTTGGGGGGGTGGGAGGCAGATAAATGACCTGGTTACAGAATTCTATAAAACTGGAATGAAAATTCTTAAGAGAATTTTCTAGCAGCTACTGCAGGTTTGTCAGATTTCCAGTAGTACAATAACTTTCATAGCAAAAAGGTGTACGAAAGCATAATGAAACTTGGTTCTCAGCATATAACGAGTTACACTGGAAAAAACCAGTAGAACCTCTGCAAACATACCATGTCCAACAATTTAGAATTTTGTTGGGTGCATAATGAAAATTATAACATCTAAAGTTATTCCATATATGACTAACACTCTGGTGTATCTTTCCTTGCAAAGACATCTCAAACTTAAAATGGAGAGGTTTCAAACTGATAGTGAGAAAGGCACATCATAAGGACACCTGAAATTTTACAGAATTCTCTGAACAGCATAGAGACAATGCTCAATTTTCAAAAAACGAGTTATTTCAACAGAGAAGTGAAAAGCATTGCTGTGGCTTTGATGTGTTCAAGCAAAAACACGTGCTGCAGTAGACTTAGACTGTGCTCAAATCGATTCTAAAGAAAAAGCTGTAGTAGTACAAAATAGCCAAGCCTTCTGTGGTTGGTGGCAACCTGCACCTCCAAAGCTGTGAGTTCATCTTGAATCACTTCCAATGAACAACAAATCCCAAGAATCCAATTGGTCAAAAATCACATCTATCATTAAAGTTACAACTTCAATAAGAAAATCCTCCATCCTTACAGAACATCAAGTTTCTCATGAAAGTATTTCACAAAACTGAGATTGACTGAAAATATTTTGCATGGTTTTTCCCGCATAGCTGCCTACCAGCAGTATAATAGCATTTTTATAACTATATAATTTTATGTATTTGGACTACTTTCCCAAATACAGGGAATTCCTTGCCAGTTTCAGAGTTATGGGTGGTGGTTCCACCACTCCCCCAGGCAGCAGCAAAACCAATCGCCCCCATCATTAAAGTGTAGAACTTTCCAAGAAAACTCTTTAGCACGACATTAAAATAACATTTCTACAGCCAATATTTACCAACAGAACCCATTTGTTCATTAGAAAACCACTTATTTACAAGGAAGTCTGGGCAAGCATATTTTATACATATTCTCTACAGGTTTAAATACATTTTCTTTGCACTTAGACAAAGATTTAATAAACTGGGAGAAGACATATTCAAATGTACTAAGCCCATAGACTTAAAAGCATCGTTAATTAATTAATTAACTAATTCATACAGAAACCAGCATTGTGCTTTCTTCTGGTGCTTTTATTTCCTCACTGCTCACTTGGCAACATTTGATACTTTCCTCTTCAGGTAAGTTGTATACAATTTATTATTAAACTACAAACATCCTACACAGCAAAACTGAAATAAAACTAACATGAATTCTATACAATTTCCAGGATAGAACAATACAGACTGGGTGAAAAGCTTGCTGATACGATGTTTGCTACTAGCTCAGATTACGTTTATATAACATTGAGCTGAAGTTTATCATCAATCTTTTTCAATCAGAATCTGCCATTGATCTCCCAGTCAGTAGAATAAGATAAGCCAGTTCTATTGTAGCATTAACTTACCCAAATTCTACTAATAAATTCTAAAAAATTTGGAAAACAAAAACCTCCACCAATACTTTTCACACCACTTCTGACACCATCACAGAGTAAGACAATTAACAGATAAAACTGCCTGCTTCTGCATTCGCTGTCGGCTAGTCTAGAACTGATACAGGAACTTCAGAGAAAAGCCATCCACTCAGAAAGACGATAAACAAAAGAGCAAGATCACAGTATTACTTCAACAGAGGGAAAAGCACAAAAGTTACTTTTACAGAGGCAAAATTCTCTGTTTATGCTGTTGATTAAACAACCTGATAGTACAAAACCATCCCCTGAATTCACCACCTAGCACTACACTAAATATCTATTTCAACACTTGCTTTTTCTTAAGAATTATACATAGGCTTGTATTAGGGAGTAGAATGGAAGATATCAGTGAAAAATATGCCACACATGAAAAAGATGTATATAATCAATAATTCTGACAATACATAATAAACTTATCTCAAAATGAAAAAGTAGCCACAAGAAGGTATTTACGGAACTATACCAAAACCCTGAAGTCAACGAGTAAGTGGAAGAAGCACTTCATGATTGATGGAGCTGCTGCTGGGAGAAGTTGTCCTGACATTATTGTTGTGACAGCAGGATTAAAAAAAAAAATAAAGTCTGTAAGAGTCTGTTCCTTAACTAACCAACTTTCCATTCAGGTACCTTCCTGCCATGGTACCAAAAGAAAAACCTAAATCAAAGATGTTGTAATCCAGTATGGACTGACCTACAGGAGCTCAAGCTCAGAAAACGTAGTATTTAATCTGTTTTTCCCAAATTAAGAACATCAGCTGTTTTTTTCTTTAGTCCAGAAACAGGCTTTGGAGCACTGGTATCACAGTCTCTCTGTTGTTTCAATTAATATTTGCTAGGATACTGTCCTTCATTTCAAAATGGTTTGTAAGCTGTAATTATCATTGTATCAAAAACTGAAACATTTGGGAAAATTTTAACACTAGTATTATCAAACCCAACTTACAAACCCTGTATAGCATGGTGCCATGCAGGACTTCCAAGGGAAATAACCCCAAGAAAGGTGCCTGGATCTGCTCAGCAGCTCCTGTAAGCTTTCAGAGGCACCCTCTCTCACATTTATACAGAAGTCATCGTGTACCCTAGTCTGAAGCCTCACCTGACCCAGGCTGAGCATTCGCACAAGCTCTCACCCAGCAAATTCTTGCTGACCACATAGGTCAGGCCAGGCCAGCGTACCAAACCCTGCGTGAGGCTGTCAGCTCAGCAGTAGCCGGCACCATGCAAAGATTTCCCTTAAAGGACAAAATAATCTCTCACCTCTGGCAGCTGGAGCGCAGTGGAGCTGTGTGACTCACCCTCGCTGTACCCACGCCGGCTACCCCTTGGGATCAACGAGGCGTATGCATACTGGTGTCTACACACACCCTTTTGATGGGACCATCCACTGCCTTATCTGTGGGGTCTCGGGGAGAAACAGGAACTGAGGCAACATGTCTACTCAGAGGTCGACTTTTTACATTGCCCCCCTGAGCTTACAATGCAAGGAGAGAAATGTTAAAAACTCTGTGTGTGTGGTTTTAGGGGCATTTGGTTTTGTTTAAGAGCAAAATAGCTAAAAGAGATAAATAGGTGAACATTTTTGCTATGGGACTTCAAAGCCTGGCTAACCTCCTCGTACTACATGCTATGTTGATCATTTTTACCCTGCTCAGCTCCAACTTTTTGAAGTTATTTCTATCTGGAGTCAGAGACATGAAGGAGACTACGGGAAACATTCACCCCTCAGGTAAGCTCTTATCTCCTGCTGTGACAGACCTCAGCCTCACTACACAGCTGATCCACACAGAGAAGATCATAATCTTTATAGAGCACTCAGCACTAACCACCTATTAAACTACCTATTTCTTACGTTTCCCATCCGCATTCTTAATTTTTGGGCACGTTTTCCACATAATATGTTATTTTCCCCCTTAGTTACTTTGGGATCTGTATTTAAATATTTCCATAGGGAATATTATTTATCAATAAAAAAAATCCAAAACATTAGTGATTTCTTAAGCTCAGAAAAATAAATGGAAGAACACTAGAGACAGTAGTAACACAGCAATCATAGTTGGTGGTTTTACACTTGGGAGGAAAAACACTTGGAGAAAGAAAGCAGGTGGAAGCAACAACTTTCACACATATGCGTAGATAAAAAATATCACTAAGAAATAATCTAATTTAAAATTTGTTTTACAAAAATCCCACATGCCTAAGAGCTTCTGGACTTTCATTCCTTGTACAACATGAGAGCAAACACAAATGGTTGGATTACTTCTATGCATTAAACAATGGCAAATGTGCTGAAGATTTGCAATTTATTAATAGGTATGACAGTATCAGCAAAGGGAAACTTTAAAAAAAAAATGCTTCCAGCTGAAATAATTATTGTAATAGAAACATTCAAGCCTATTCTCGACCAAAAAAAAAAAGTCCATATCTATCTTATGAGAAAAAATTGTGCAGGTTAAGTTTGTATACAGTGTGAAACAGTCCACGTCACTTACATTGCAATACATATAGTGTCACACATTCAAAAACCACTTTTTTAAATAAGGGACTCAAGCAAAATTATAATGAAACCTTCAGGAAATAATTGATACAGGTCTGAATCTTCCCCCTTTAACCATATTCAGTGACTTAGAAGAAAAAACCCTTAATTGGCAAGTACAGAAAAAGCAAACATGTATCTGTCAAACTAGTTATTTGATCCCACACTGATATACAACTGATCTCTTCTTGGAGTATAATTCACATACTGCATAAGGTATAAACACGCTCCTCTAGAAATAAATCCCTCTGCTTTTACTCTTAAGTAGAAATAGCAAACCCCATATTTCATCACTCTAGCATTACTACCACAGTTTGTTTCTTTACATGCTAGAACATATGGCGCAATATTTTTTCTGTTCAGTTCCACTGGATTTCTGTTGACATTAATCTATCTACAACTGAAACACAGTAGCTGTCAGTTAAGCTATCAAAAATAATTCAGATTATTCCATACAATAGCCACATTTTAGTCTGTCTCATACTAATGATAACTGATGCTTTTTTCCTCTTTTTTCCCCTGAACATACTGATGCTCTAAGCTTTCGTACGCTGAATATTCCACTAAGACTCAAACCGCTGCCAACACACTCCTACATAAGCATTCAAGAACGACTACTTAAAATGACTACCTCGCTTCCTGTTTTATTTAATAAAGACAGTATGCAAAATAAATAAAATAATCACAGAGGTTAACAAGGCAAAAAGATATCCTGACGTCCATGATATAGCATGTAAAGGATCATTTTAGTCTTCATTCAGATCTAGCAAGATGCACAGACTTGTTAGCAGAGCAGAAAAAGTGGCTGATCACGTCCTTCTCTCACTCGTCCCAGAGGGCGTTCAGCCAAGCATACATTGGAAAAAACTGCCCATGCTATCCTCTTAATACAATAATAAACAAGGCTGCCGGAGAAGGAAATACAAAGCTGTACAGAGAAAATCATCACTTTTAAGCCTTCCCCTACCTTTTCCCTGATATTTACAAACCGCAGGCAGTGCTGCTGGGGAGTCTCACCAGGGTGGCTGCCGAGAGGTCTCATGTGGCGTTCCCAGCTTCCCACCGCCTCCCTCTGCCTGGATTTTAAGCATTCCCGAGAAAACCCACCCTGACATGCACAGAATGAATCCTGCTCAAGTTGGAAGCATGTGATAACTAGGCTTCAGGCTGAAACGGGAAACCCCAGCACTCAATTAATCGGTGAGATTTAACGAAGCCCCATCTTACCGTTTTGCTGTTGCCCAGATCAGGTTAGATTCACCCACAACTCTTTGGCATCTCTCTAGCAATGTTAGTGTTTGCAGTCAGGCCAGGCTCATTCAGTAACTGAATGCACATCTTTCTGCACTAGCAAGCTGAAATGGTACGGCTGTACTACAGCTAAGAAAGGGGGAAATCTAAAGCAGAAAACAAAGAAATCCCTCAAAACAGGGTAATCCCAGTGGAGTAAAACATGAAAGATTCAGATGAGCACCTAGGTACAATATTTCTCTGTCTCAATTTCATTACCAATACCATGCTCTTTCTGAAAAGATTTTTTTTTTTTTTTTAAATATACGATGGACTTGCCTGTGGAGTTCCCAGAAAGGCAGAGTAACCAGGCTCTGCAGCAGCATTGCAGCCAAAGTAACCATGCATATGCTACCTAGGCAATTTACAGCAGTCTTTTTGAAAAGATATTGATTTACAGTGTAGCACTGCCTCAACCCAGAACTACAGCCAAAACAGCTAATGGTGATTTCATAGGAAATAGGGAAAAAACCCTCAATATACAATCAAGAGGATGCAACTAATCATCCCCAATTCAGTTATGTCCCAGAACTAAAGGAAACCAGCAAGTTCTTGAGTGACAAATTATACTAGGCTATAATATAAGGGCATCTGGAAATCAGCACTACGAATGCCACTGTCCACATTTACAGAAACAATAAATACACACACACAAAATTGAGCCAAAATACAAACTGTGAAGTTAATTCTAGCATTGTAAGGCTGAAAAACAGTATTTAATTTATGAACATACAAAATATGCAAAGCTGTAAGCGACAGACACCTACTCCGTGCTGGGAAGCCACTGCCGAGCCCAAGTGAGCTTGGGTGTGGTATGAGGGAAGAGAGGGCAGCAGGAGCAAACCCTCAAGGAGGGCTTCTCCAAAAGGGAGGCAGCAAATCATCTTCATCTCCTACTCCTACAGCAGCCCCTACTGGCCTGTGCTTCAGATGGCTCCTGGCTCCCCAGAACCCTCCTAGGGTTGGGGGAGCGCTGGACAGGCTGTGCCAGGACAGGGAAGAGTGATGTATACCCAAGTGAAACCTTCAGGAGAGGAAGAATGCAGATGACATCTTGAACACCCAGAAATATTTTACAAGCAGAGAGAAGGCTTCACATCTCCCTCCAGGACAAAATATTCTTCCTGGGTGTCTCAAGTGTGGTGGTCAAAAAAAACATGGAAAAAAGTTTCAGTTGAAATTAGAAGAAAATACACTCAAAACATTTACATTTCTTGTCCTTATTCTATCAAAAGGCAGGCACCATGTTAATGGAAATGTGCTGGACAGCCATGGGGAACAGGAACATGGAGGACAAGCCAGAGAAACAGGGAACTGCATTCCAGAAGCAAGAAAGGTGCTGGGCCAAAGCATGAAGACAGAAAGCAAGCCAAACAGCCTACAAAGTAAAGGGATGTAACTCAAAGGCAGCAAACCTCCCATATTTTAAAGTTAATTACTTTTACTGTATTAAAAAAAAAGTAATAATAATCTGCATTTATTGCATTAAAGCTCTTCTTTTTGCCTTTAACATCCCTCAACAGATTCAATTCCAGGTGGGCTTTGCCTTTTCTAACTACATCTCTGCACGCTTGGAAGATGTCTCTGTATTCTTTCATGGTTACTTGTCACCGCTTCCACACTTCCTTTTTGCATTTGAGTCTTGTTAGGAGCTCCTTATTCATCCATGCAGGCTTCCCAGCATTTTTGATTGACTCCCTACTTTTCTTATCCCTCTCCTTCCCTTCCCCTACTCCCATCCTCATTTGCAGACTGTGGTTGAACACAACTTGGCTGGAACACAAATATGTGTTCTGCTGCTGCCCACAGTACCACAGACAGGACTGGGAAACCTGGTTGGAAGGCAAAGGCCGTCTAGAATTAGAACTGCAATCGGTGGACAACACAAAACCCCCTGTACCATGGGACTGGTTTGTTTTCCAAGGGGGTGGGAGAGTAATTGACCTAAAAAACCTGTTTCAATACAGTTTAAGAAAAAAAGTCAAATACCTATGGGATTAGATTTTAAAACTCTGCATGGAAACCAGCTGCAAATACAAGATTTACGTTATCAGCACTGTAAGTCATGCCACCATTTTCATCCCAGGGCAGACTCAAAATGCACTGTGGCACTTGAGAACGATTTCACACATATAAGGAACAATCTTTAGAGCTTTTCAAGATAATAGTTACATAGTCATCTGCAAATTTCTACACTTAGAGAGATTAGACAATGTCACAGTTCTGATGGTCAATTAACTAAACATGCAACCCATCATTTATTAATAATGGCATAGGGAAAAGAATGCCAGTAGTTTTCTCATGTTCTGTGTGGTCATACTCATAGTGTTCAAATGGAACTCGGAAATAATGTCCTATTTCCATTAGTCTACATTAAATCATCCAAGAGAGAGCAGGGGAGAGAGGAAACAAGGGAGAAAGGCAGCTAACTGTCCCCTCCTCCCCGAGAAGCAATAACCACACGCAGCAGTTTGTACAAGTATCACACGTGTAAGAGCCTATTTTCTCCTCGTAGAAGAAACTTCATTACTAAGGAGATCCACTGCCCCTCAACACATACCTTTCCACTCTGACAACTGCAGATTGAATACACAAGGACAAAGTAAACACACTTTACAGGTTCAGAAATTTACTCATCTGTGAAAGTCATTTGGACATCCAGCCACTTGATAAGCCACTGATAATATTTCATAAAAATTTGATTTCACAAGATACTTAAGTTACATTCAGAAACAGTGGCTGGATGGGACAACACATGTCCAAGTGCAGTTCAGTTCCTTGCTATCACAGGCGAGCCCAAAGTATGACCCCTTCCCTAAACTGGAAGTTTGGGTTCGGTATGAAATCAGAATACACAAGACATTACCTTAATAAAACAACACAACACTGACAAAAATGTGTTGAATGCAAAGAAAATAATTTTTATCTTAAGATGGCAAGTGAAGCAGTGGATAATACTGCACAATGGAATGCGTGACAAGTTATTCCAAGTACAACATGCTGTTAAACTTGCTTCACAATACCAATATTTGAACTACACCATCTGCATTATCTGTCATGGTGGGACTTCACTTAACAAGTCACTTTCTGAAATAAAATGCAGTGTAACATAGTTCCAATTATTTTTGCAACTTTTAAGACCAGAAAAAAAGAGATTTTTACGGTTTTAGGGATTGTTTCCAAATATACTTTGCATTATAAAGAATGTTTAAAGTGCAGGTTCAAAGGGAACAACAACATGGAGAACAACGTGTAATGATTTTACACCTCTGAAAAATACTTCAAAACAGTCCAGATATATTTTCAGCTCAGTGAAAGCAGTCTTTGCACATAAAAAGTTAATCCAATGACTTTGGACAGATGTTCTCTTTCTGTGCAACAGGAAAACTTAACTCCAATGTTCCTAGGAAAGCCACATCTTCCCGTGAACACCTGTACAGTTACACTGAGAGTGTTTTATTTGTTGTTGATACTTCTGTGTTCCTTGCCATGCTGACAAAGGTCTGATATAAATAAAATGACAAAAAGTTTAGACGAAAAGCTGAACATGAGCCAGCAGTGTGCGCTGGCAGCCCAGAAAGCCAAATGTATCCTGGGCTGTATCAGGAGAATTGTGACCAGCAGGTCGAGGGAGGGGATTCTCCCCCCTCTACTCTGCTCTTGTGAGACTCCACCTGGAATGCTGCATCCAGCTGTGGAACCCACAACATCAGAAGGATATAGACCGGTTGGAGCAAGTCCAGAGGAGGCCACAAAGATGATCAGAGGGCTGGAGCACCTCTCCTATGGGGACAGACTGAGAGAATTGGGCTTGTTCAGCCTGAAGAAGAGAAGGCTCCGGGGAGACCTTATAGCACGTTCCAGTACCTGAAGGGGGCTACAATGAAGCTGGTGGGGACTTTTTACAAGGGCCTGTAGCAACAGGACAAGGGGTAATGGGTTTAAATTGAAAGCAGAGGGGTTTAGATTAGATATCAGGAAGAAGTTCTTCACGGAGAGGGTGGTGAGGCACTGGAACAGGTTGCCTAGAGAAGTTGTGGATGCCCCATCCCTGGAAGTGTTCAAGGCCAGGCTGGATGAGGCTTTGAGCAACCTGGTCTAGTGGAAGGTGTCCCTGCCCATGGCAGGGGGGTTGCAACTGGATGATCTTTAAGGTCCCTTCCAACCCAAACCATTCTATGATTCTATGAAATAATCCAGACTAAAACATATTGGTGCAATGTATTTATGAGAAGAATTTGATCTTTTAACTTGATTTAGGATTTTCCTCTTCAGGAAGTCGAGTGCTATTTTCCAAGCCTCCCTTTTTTCTTCTTTTTTTTCAAGCACTCAGTTAAAGCTACTGTATCAATAGTATTCTAAAGAATTCTGTTAGCCTCTAATTATTAGCCAAATGTAGTTAAGAGAAGAAATGCAAAGGCCTGAGGCAGTCAGATTTGCAGTGTGATCAGCAGTTAACATACACAGATAGCAGATGCAGTGCTTAAGGAATTTCATAATTATTCTACTTTAAGAAGAGAGCAGATCTGTAGGCTTTTCAACTGGGGGTGGGCATCTAGTCAGAAGCAAAATGGGACTCCAATATACGCTCTACCCTGCAGTAATAAAGCATGCCTAGCTACATAAAAATAGTCTTCTCCCAGACACATCTTGCTCATACTTGCAAAAAGAAACCCAGCCATTGCACACAGACAGAATTCTATCTCAGCTAGTGCTGTGTTCATGCCTTTATAATATATTAAAATTACGCTGTAAAAAAAATGCCTATCTGGAAAGACTATGAAGACTATACCAAGTGTCAGGTAAAATCATCTGCATTTTGTTTGCCTAAATTCCTCATCCCCAACTGAAAGACGGTGAGTGACAGCAGAGTCATTTATCTTCAGCATCATACAGCTACATGAGCTGTCAACAATAGCAACATTTCACCACAAAAATGGAGGTAACTACATAATACATGAATAAAATTCTAGACAAAATTGCACCATATTCCCAGGACTTACGATGTACCTCTGTGTACCCGTAACCTCATGTTCTGGTACTAAGCCTTAATGTTACTAATACATTGCCTACAAAGCATCACAACCTAATCACTCAGGAAAAAGAAAAAGACATCTAAAACAACATCTTGAGTCAATCATTTGAAATCATATAAAACTCAAATGTATGCACACTGTCTGGAAGATGATAACAATCAGTAAAACAGCCTAGTGAAGTAGTTTTAATTAAAACTAACCCATCTATAATGACATATAATTCCTAAAACCACATAGCTGACAATACTCGTATTTGCAATACAAAGAAAAAAAAAATCTAGCTAGTCAGGAATGGGTAGTAGTATTTCTATGACTGTTCTGGTTTTAGTCAGAGAAGAGTTAATTTTCTTCACAGTGGCGGGTATGATGCCAGGTTTCTGGATTTACCTCGAGAAAAGTACTGATAAGGTGTCTTCTCAGCTGGTGCTGGGGAGTGCCTACACCACATTCAAGGTCTCTCTCAGCTTCTGATCCTCCAGCTGTGTTCCCAGCTGTCTCGCTACAGGCAGTGTGGGAGAACACACAGTTCAGACAGCTGATGCAAACTGACTGAAGGAGTATTTCGTTCCACAGTACATCATGCTCAGTACATAAATGGGGAGTGGGCTGGGGGGCCATCACTCTTTCGCTGTTTCTTGTGTGAATTCTTTTGCTCTTTAAGTCCTTTTCTAACTCTTTTGCTAATTCCTTAGCTGGCTCATTTGTTTGTGAGTTGGTGGCTCAGTTAGCTTTTCCCATTTGCGCTGTTGCTCGTTGGGCTCGCTCCGACTCT
>NW_010241554.1:0-1853 GCF_000690775.1 Eurypyga helias
GGACTGGGTGGGCTTAAGGGGCTTTCCCACCCACCTGTAGGGTTCTGTGATAAGCCCTGAACTGTGGCTGGATGCCTGAACCTTTAGGCACAGTGCACAGCACGGAGGCAGGTGGCTCCTACCTTCCTTGGGGAGCACTGTGTAGGTCGCTTCCATGCCCGCGTGAATGTGGTCCGTAACATGACAGTGCAAGAGCCACGTGCCAGGATTCTGCGGGGTCATTTCCACCGTCTGGAATGTCCCAGGGAACAGGTCGAAGACATCTGCCCGGTAAACCCCTGTTTGCTTCGGGGCAAAAAGAAAGGGGTTAAAGAGTGTGGCAGGCCCAGAGGGCCGTCAGTGCCGCCAGCTCTCACACATCCCACCCAGGGGTTTAATCGCTGTCGGGCAGTCAGACGTGGGCTGTAGGCCCTCTCTGCAGACGCAGCCACGTGGTGCTGAGGAGTTGAATAACCCAGCACCTCGGTGGAAGTGAAGACCCACAATGGCTGTTGTCCTACAGCCGTGAAGCATCACAGCTACTGCGAAACCCCTCTGCGGTTAGTGCTCAGCAGATGCTGCGGGCAGAGTCCCTCTCGTGTGCTGATCAAATACAGGTTTGGGGCATAAAAACTTTGTGGACAAATCACAAGTCCTGCTCAATAGGGTCACACCGCATTTCACTGGAGATGCTGGTCCTTGAGCCGCTGCTCACCCTTAGCACAGGAGGGGAAGGAGGGAGGGGAAGGCCCCGTTACCTTGTACTCGAAGCTATGCCCGTGGAAGTGAGCTGTGTGGATGTCCACCTCGTTGCCCATCCCCATCAAGTACCAGGTCACTTTATCTCCAGCGCACATGGTCAGACCGCCCAGGTTCCCAAACACTTTCCCGTTGATGGCTAGCAGGAGGGCAAGAGCAAGAGGAAGAAAACAAATCACATTTTGTGCACCGTTACTCTCGCCTTTAACACCGGATTTGAAAGGCAGTGCCAGGGAAAAGGCTCTGTAGGGTGTGTGGAACCAGGACACCTGGACAGCAGGTTATGGGTGAGCCTGCTTACTTCCCTGTTCTGCTCGGGGGGAAGATGTGTAGGAGACGAGTCCCCCACTGCATGCCAGGCCAACAGCGCGGCTGCTGGAGAGCCACACTTCTGCAGCTCTTCCCAGAGGCCGAGCTCAGCCAGGGCACGCTTTGCCTTGCCTTCCCAGCACCATTTGTACTCTTTCTCTCCTCAAAGGCAGTAACTGTTTTCACAGAATTCTGGGATTTTCAAGTGTTGCCAAAGTGTTTGAGTGAAATATTTCTGGCCTCCCACCCTGGAAGCAGCAATTTGGAGAGGACGAGAAAGTCACCTTTAACCGCAGCACTTCCGGCTGGTTACACAACACAAATTGGGCAACATACCATGCATTTTATTACTTTCAAGGAATTCCTCATCCTCTTTGTCCACAAGGGCTGGGTTGGCAGAATAGGTTTTAATGTTTTCGTCCAAGTACCACGACTCATTTTCATCAAAAACCATAAAAAGTAGCGCAAATTGAACTTGCTTTTCCTTATGAAACGATGGCAGGTAATACTGACGGCACACCACAAGTGTCCCTATTAATCCACTGTAGGTGTCCTGAAATGCCAAGTGGACAGTCACGTAAGATGACGAAGCCGAAGCACCTCCGGTGCCAGGCAGGACTCTGCCCACTGGTTCTACAGCTGCCGGGATCTGAGAAGGAAGGCAGCCAGCCTCAGGCAGGTCATTCCTGTACTGTTACGTGCTGCCCTGGGTCACACTGAACAGACTCTTAACTGCCTTCCCTGCAGCTCTGGCTAGAAAGAAACATGCCATTTTAATTTCTTGCCCTCCCCTCCCCCCTCTCCTC
>NW_010241555.1:0-9042 GCF_000690775.1 Eurypyga helias
ATGCCAGCGCCTCCGAACGAGGCCCCTGGGAACCGACGGTGTTGGCGCCCACGTGCTGTGCTCTCCTCCCGCAGAGAGTGCCGCGGACGGGCTGGGTGTACAGGAACGTGGCGAAGCCGGAGAGCGTATCCGATCACATGTACAGGATGGCGATGATGGCTTTGGTGAGCGAAGACAAGAGCCTTGACAAGGACAGGTGAGGCCGCCGCTGGTTATCGTTAGTGTCGTGGGAGAGCTGCAGCCAAAGCACTTGAAATAGCTGTTGCCCTGAGGAAGAACTTTTGAGACACACCGGAGGCATCCTTCCCCCTCTCCTTTCTCCTCGTCCGTTGGACAGGGTGCTGTTTACCTGGAGAGCTGAAGGGGGCTGAAGACGTCTGTGGCTGAACTCCAAGTGCTGAGTCAGGTCCTTAATGCAAAGGCTCTGAGCTGGGCTTCCCTCAAGCCATAAGTAAGCAGGCTGGAGACACTCGGTTAAAACACAGTCTGAAGCAAGAGACAGCAAAGGCAAAGCCATGCACCGTGTGGGTTTTGACAGACTGAGCAGTCAGCAGTAGGGAGCCTCAGAAATCATACAGCATGGAAGAGAAAGCATCGTTAGTGTTGAGTGAGTTGTCAAGTCTAGTGTGGGGTCATGCTTGCTTTGCCCTTTCAGGAGCTGCTGAAAATAGTGAAGGCTTTTTTTGAGTGTTCTGCTGCAGACTGACATAGGTGCAGAGCTGTGGGTGGCAGATGATATGCTGGATTTGGGATAGTTCCAATCAGATTACCGTATGACTGTTGCAGCATTAATGTGAAGTGCGTAATGTGGTCAGTTATCACAACATTTCTGAAAGCCAAGTGTACAAAAGCTAGGAACTTTATTCTTCAATGCTCTGCTCTTGTACAAACTGCATTTATACCTGAATCTACGTTTAGAAGCAGCAGTAGCTAGAAATCAAGAATTAAAATCATGTCGAGGTGGAAACTGCTCCCCTAAGCAAAGAGGTGAGAAATGTTATGTAGAATTAAAAATCCACCCTGTGAAATATATGAAGGGGATAAATTATGCCATCTCAGCTTTATGAATAAGAAGATACAATTTTAAATGCTGAAAAGCTAATTATTCTGTCTTTGCTTCTTGTCAGATGCATACGATTGGCTTTGGTTCACGACATGGCTGAATGCATCGTTGGAGACATTGCTCCTGCAGATAATATCTCCAAAGAGGAGAAGCACCGGAGGGAAGAGGTATGGACGTAAGGTGCGAAGCCACACCCACGGAGCATTCTGCGTGTTTTTCGTGTTCCAGTGGCAGCGAAGAGACCCCCTAAGCAGCACCATGTTGTCGTTGGCATCAGACGAGCGTGCAACGAACCACCAAAGTTTCTGACCCGTGATGTTTGTACGTGTAATGTCACGAAGTACGAAGTTAGGAAGGAGAACCTTTGAAAGTCATCTTCATGCTGGCCATTTATTCCTGAACCAGCTGGATTTTTGGGAGCCTGAGTTGGTCATGTTGACCACCCTTACTGAGAGGTGGGGAGCAGGGAATTGGTGACTGAGAAGGGTGGATGGCAGGCAGTTTTGTGACGGGTCACTTGTGTGGTGCCAGATTGTGTGGTCGGGACAGAGACTTATTTAAACCCTTTGCATGGGACTCCAGACACAGGTGCGCAGGCCTGTGGTGTCTGTGCGTTATTTTTGTGCCTTGTGTGTATCCAAACTGTGAGTTTGCTGCACTGTTTGCAGAAACTCTAAATCCCTCCTCCAGCCACAGCTAGAGGGCAACGTGATGCCTCAGGAGCTCTGTAGAGGATACAATTACCTCCTCAGCGTGGGTAAAAAAGACCATTGCCGTGATTATTTCCCTCCTACCCACTTTTATGCTTATCTGTTTAAAACCTGAGGGCAGGGGGGTAGGCTGTGACTAACCCTTACACTAAACAAAACAAAAAAAAAAAACCCTCTTTCCTGAAAGCCTCCAAAGGTGGATTTGTCGCAGAGAATCAGGCTTCAGCTTTGCCTGGGGGTAATCCTCATTTGTATTTAGGCAGTGAAAAAGGTATTTTGATGCCTAAGCATGCTTCAGAAGGTTTACTTAGGCATTTGCAGCTCCTTCTGCTCCCGTTTCACTCAGTGAGGACTTTGCTGTTGACTTTGTGGGATGGAGGGTCAAGCACTGAGCATTCCGGCTAACCCTGAAATACTCTGTTGTAACAATACACCAAGGGTAACGGTTCCGTGGGGTGGCTTGAGCTGAATTATCGATACGCTGCTTCCGCTGCAGAGTTCTCCTTTTTTCCCCTTTGCGCTACAGCTGATGTGGAGCTGGTTCTGAAGTTTGCTGCTGGTGCAGTAAGTTTAACCAGCCTGTCTCACCGAGGCTAAGGAAGCAGAAAACGAACTTCATTTACAAAAAAAAGCCCCAAACGTTTGGGTTTGTTTTTTTTTCTTTGGGGTTGGGTTTTGTTTTGCCAGATAAGTCATTTTGGCTTGCTAACCTTGAAATCTGATGAGCTCCAGAGCTAGAAGGAGGCGAGAAGGAAGGAGACCTTGAAACTTCAGTAGTGGGAGCAGCTGATTCAGTTCAGCCGTACTGTGAATGCAGTTGGAAGTGAAGGAAGAGTCATGGCACACCACCCCTGTCTTGCCTGTGATGTTGGTTGTTCCAGAAGCAGCCCTTAGTGGTGTGAGGAAAGCAGTAGAACAGAAATGAGGCTGATAGGCTGGGAGAGCACCAAGAGCATGCAGAGCAGTTTCTGCTTGCTGGCTAGACCATCAGTTTGATACCGCGTTAAACCTCGTGCCGAGGTTTTTGTTGGTGAGCGAATGGCGTCTCAGCCTGGGAGCACGGCGTTTTCTTGCTGCAGAGTATTAAGTTGGGGGATTTTTTTCCTCTGTTTTTCAAAGTTGGGGATTTTTAAAGGCTTGTGTGGCCTGCCTGACAGTAGCTGTTCTCAGCCCTACCAGTGCAAGTGTGCTAGTTGGGTGTTTGGGAGGGGGCAGCTGCTTGTCAACACTAGGAGTTAGTACTTTGCAGCTGCTTTTATGAATTGCACCTATTAAGTTCAAATGTTGCCTTCACTAGTGAAATCTGGAAGGCAGAGCTGGTAACTGACGGCAGTTCTCTGGCATTTGACTTGCCTGTTTTGCTCTGGGCTTCTGCTTGGACTCTTGAAGATATTGGATACGTTTTCACGTTGTTTTTCTTTCATTTTCTAACTGTTCATTTCAGCAGCCCTCAGAAAAAATCCTCTGCTGAGTGGTCCTGCTGTTCCTCTGGCAGGTTGATGTACACGTGCACTTTAGAATAGCATGCTGTGTAGTGTATGTTTTACAAACTTGGTAACAAGTAGTTAATTCTTCAAAAAAAGATAACGATAGAAATGTGCTTGCTCAAAGAGTGGATAAATGGAAATGTCTTCTTTCTTTTTTCCCTCAGGCAGCTATGCAAGAACTGACCCAGCTTCTATCAGAGGACCTCAGAAAAGAAATCTATGAACTCTGGGACGTAAGTTGGCATTCTTTTAATCCTTTGCTAAAATTCACTGTCCTCTTCCTGTTTACCTATGAAACTCTGTCATCTCTTATTCTGACCTCACGCAAGGTAGAGTAATTTCCTTGGGAGCTAATGGTATGAGTCCAGGTCACTTTGGAATCCTTTTTTGAAAAAGAAAACTCAAACTTTGGTAAAGTAACCAGCTTCTGCCTTTGGCCTCTCAGAGTTCTAGATGAACCTGACCAGGGTTTGGTTTTTGCAACTGAAGGAAGGGTTTGTCCTCTACATCCAGCCCTCTTAGACAGAAATCTGTTTTTTCACGGTATTAGCTCCTTTGCTCACAACTGGCCATTTGCAGCTCATGATCTTTTAATACAGGAGATGATGGGAGCTGATGATGCTATGGAGTATTTTCTGCTTTTTATGCAAGTAATAATTAATGTGGCTTCCATTTCTTTATTATACAGCCCATTAGGCTAAAATATTTAGTAGCTCCTGGTTTAAACTTGAATGTGGTGTACTGACACAGAACAGTGCTTTTCTACAGACAACAGACCGCTGACTGGTCTTGGGTACCTTAAATGTTTGTATTGGAAAGTATCTTCTGTGTTTCAAGGGGATTCAGCTTTCTGATGGGTGAACTCATGCTGTTAATGCAGGAGATCTTTCATACTTGCAGACTAGGGATGAGTAGAGTATTTCCAAATAATTCAGGTTTGTGATTACTGTGCTTTATCTTCTCCTGGCATACAGTTGCGTGAGGGCAAGCGCATCTACAATCTCCCGTTCCCATGCTGTTGCAAACAAGGCATTACACGTTTCTTGGACCCTGTGACCCAAAACTGTATTTTACGCTGACATTTTTACTTTTACACTTGGATTGTATTTAAGTTGCAGATATTTGCAGCCAATTTCTTCCTTTTCTTTGCAGCACCCTGTCTGTTTGGGTTGGGTTGTTGTTGTTTTTTTTCTTGGTGTGGTTGTGTGGTGAAACTGGCAATGGGGGTGGGTTTTCAGTGCAATAGTTCAAGGGGGTAAACCAGCATTACCCGATCTGGGAAATACAGTGTGTGTGTTTACTTAGTGAGCACTGGTTTCTTCTCCCGTGGGAAGCTGTTACAATTGAGGAAAGGGAGTTTTTGACAGATTAAATCAGTCCTGTCAGACTTTTTTTCTTTGCATATATGTATTTTTCTTTGCCTCAGTCTTCTCTTACGATTGTATAAGAGCTGGTTCCGTGTGCAGTTAGTTCTTCGTGTTAGCCTTTTATCATTCTCACTAGTCATCATTTAATACACGCGCCCTTTTGATACGCATTCTTGTGTTTCTACCTCCAAGATAACTTCCTGCTGCATTGGGTCTCCATTGGGTATGAGCAGCGAGCGTACCCTAAAACTCCAATGCCCACCAAAATTTGTTGTAGTCCCTCTACTCGTATTTTGAGTGGAACAACTAGTGTTGCGCTAGGTGTTTCTTAACAAATGAATTTGTTAAGAAATCATGAATTAACAATGAATTTGTTAAGAAATTTGTAAGAAATTGTTTCTTAACAAAAAAAAAAATGAAGGCAGAAAACAAGAAGCCTCTGATGGCTTGGTATGATACTCTGCTCTCGGCGAACCCTCTGGTTTCTTCTTGTGAGTGAAGGGCATTATGGTGCAGAGCGGAACAGTGGCTGGGGCAAGATCTGTTGACACTGAGCAAGTCCTTCCTGCACAGCTCTGCCCTCGTCTGCCCCTTTCCCTTTCAGCCTCTCAGGGGCTATTGGTTTGGACTCTGCTAGTGGACACGGCAAGTGTAGTGTAGGGGAGAAAGGTAGCTGCAAGATGCCTCTGATATCACAGAATCATGGGATGGTTAGGGTTGGAAGGGACCTTAAAGCCCATCTAGTTCCAAGCCCCCTGCCATGGGCAGGGACACCTTCCACTAGACCAGGTTGCTCAAAGCCTCGTCCAGCCTGGCCTTGGACACTTCCAGGGATGGGGCATCCACAGCTTCTCTGGGCAACCTGTTCCAGTGCCTCACCACCCTCTCTGTGAAGAATTGCTTCATTACATCCAATCTAAACCTCCCCACTTTCAATTTAAACCCGTTACCCCTTGTCCTGTCACTACAGACCCTTGTAAAAAGTCCCCCCCAGCTTCCTTGTAGGCCCCTTCAGGTACTGGAAGGCTGCAATAAGGTCTTCCTGGAGCCTCCTCTTCTCCACGATCAAAACATAACTGAAAATTCAAAGCATCGTTCAGATCCAGACAGAGTAGCGTACGAATCGGTTGTGGCTATCAAAATACGATTTCTGACTCTCCAAGGCAAAGCAGTAAGCACAAGAGCAAACAGGCTCCTAACAGCGTGTTTGACAAGGAGGTAACCGTGACCCCGCTAGAATTACAACCTGCTGTGAAGGACACCTGCACCCACGCTTGTTGTCTTCAGATGCAGAAAGCGATGCCGTGTTCTTTGGTCAGCGGGAAGACTCTTCCTGGGCTTGTGCCGCAGGTGGGAGTAGCGGCACGTCGTGGGCGGGAAGCACAGACAGCCCCCGTGTGGCCTTGTGCCTCTGCTCCGAAAGCCGTGGTGGTGGCGATGCGTGGGGTCAGACCTGCGGCGGGTATCGAGGTGATGGTAACCTGCTCAGGAAGAAGCCCTTTCCCGCGGTTGGTTTTGGAAGTCAGGGGAAGAGCAGCTGACGAGACATCGACTACAATGCAATTAAGTTTCCGAAAAGAGAAAACGAAATGGCAAACCCCTCTGCAGGTGTCACTGGAAGCAAGTGACAGCGGAGTTGTTCGGGTTGACTAGGATTGTGACCGACTCGCCAGCCTGTACTGACAGTGACTGCAGAGAGGGGAAAGGTAGCCGAGACCTTAACAGACTCAAAGTCTGAAGGAGGAAACCCCTGAACGACTGCCCTCCCTACCTCCTACAGAGACAAAAGGACAGACAGCTCAGACCAAAGGGATGAAAAAGGAGTGACTGGAGAAATGCAAAGAACAACCCCTTACCAAAACAGCAAGTGGTACAGAAAAGTGCAAAATGGGTCTTAAAAATAGGTAATGGTAACGCATAGGCACACGCCGGTAATCTGTGGCTTTAGCCAGGCCTGGAAAGAAAATGTTGCTAAATGGAACCTAGTATTTAACTTGAGTATCGTGTGGAGTTGTCTCCCTGTGGTCCCTGATTCACGGGTCTGTTTTTAAGCTGAAGCATGCAAAAGGTTCTCAAGTCCTGTTGCCTTTAATAGAAACGCAGCACAGAACAGTGGTCTGAAAAAGGGGGTGAAAGCCGTAACTGCTCTGAGTATTTATGGGGTGGCATATACTGGTGAAGGAAACCCCGGATAAAGGAAGGGCTTCTAATACTCTTGTTTCAGCACAACTTTTTCTTTCTGTCTTGTTTTTTCCTGTAACGCGCCGCTGTGCAGGAGTACGAACACCAGCATACCGCTGAAGCCAGGTTTGTGAAGCAGTTGGACCAGTGCGAGATGATACTGCAAGCGTTTGAGTACGAAGAGCTGGAAAACAGACCGGGCAGGCTGCAGGATTTTTACGATTCAACTGCTGGTATGGCATTTGGGCTTTTCGATTCCTCTTTCCTAAGTGAAATGAAATACGTGTTAAATTGCCTTTTTTCTGATAGACATCCAGAGCAAGTGAGAACCGGTTATGTTACTCATCGCTCAAGTGCCCCAAATATTTTTGGGGAGGCTCAGCTGCAGTGTGAAAATACCTTACGTTCATCTGTATGTCCCGAACCCGGATTTTGCTCACGCCAAGTTCCTTTTGCATCCCTTGTTACCTAGAGAGGGGCCCGGCATGTGCTGAGGGATGTCCCTGTGCCGTCAGAGGGCTGTGAAGGAGGCTGCAGCGTTCGCTGATGTGCTCTCAGCAGCTTCTTTCTGCTTTGTCAGTGTTCCATGAGCCGCTGAAGTGAAATCCCTTATCCCTGCGTGGCCTGTGCCCATGTGACCTGCCCAAGGTGCACGTGGGGACCAGCTCAGTGAAACGTTTTGGGTGCGATTGTCGTGCTTACTGTAGCCACCGCTTTGCATCCTTCCCGGTGGAAACTGAGAGCGGAAAGGAAAAACAGGTAACATAATGGTGTTCAGTATTTCAGCAAGAGAGCTGAACACCAGAAGAGGACTGTGACTGTTATCCTACCCTGGGTGACAAATCTAGGGACAGACACACTCGGGGAGAGGACAAGCCATCAGCAGACACAGTCCCTGACAAGTCCCGTTTATTCTTTGGTGACTCCGCGGGGAAATAATGAGCTCTCTGAAAAAGGCAGTAGTTTGATTAGGGAAGAATGGGGAAAAAGGACACCACGGGCATGGCTGGAATACTTAGTATTCTGACTGACATCTTCGCCCTCCTGCCAGGCCTGGGTAACTTCAGCCGAGCTGGTGTCTCTGCAGAGCCTACAGCACATACCCACCTGCACCTGTATCCGGGGAGGTTTTCCGTACGTGGATACACTGGATGGGCTTGTCCTCCTCCTCTTCTCCGCTCTCGAGTGTCTTACACAAACACCTGGTGGTCAGTTGAGTTTGGGGTGAGAAACTGCTGTAGCAACTCTCAGGGTTACTCCACAGTTGCAGTCAAATGGGAGTACTCCCTTAAAGGAATAACTTGGTGTTTATTTTGATCCTAAAGCACTGTCACTGCTAACGTCTCGCTGCCAACCTTTCACACACAGGAGGAGAAGGAGCGTTTTTAAGTAACTTTGCCTTTCTTTTGCTTTGCAGGTAAGTTCGTTCACCCAGAAATACTCCAGCTTGTATCTCTGATTAACGCAGAAAGGAATAAAAAAATAGCCGCTGCATCTCATCCGCATTCCTGAGGTGTTCCTGGATGCTGTGGCTGTAATAAACATTTAGTTTTACATTCCTCGTGGTGTTTTTCCTCCCGTGACGTCACTGGTTCTGCCAGCAGTGCCCAGGGCCGCTTAGACAGGAGGAAGTAGCCCAGTGGCCTCCCACATCAGGGGCTGTCAAGGACCAGCTATTTAGAACGGGGGGTGTTTTTCTGTAGTCAGCTCTGACGGATGCCGTCTCGGTCGGGAACAGGTTCTCCGCTGGGGAAACTGAGGCAAGTTTAAAACTCAGCCGATGGCAGTCCGATCTGCTCACCCCAAGTACCATCTGCATTGGATGGGTCAGCACCTTTGCACTGCGCTGCCCTGGAGCGAGACTGGCGACTGCGTTTCTCTGGCAGCTCTGGATGGAGCCGGACGCCGATGAGATTTCCTTGGAGCGCCTGGGCCTAACGATGGGATGGGGGGTAAAACTGGTGAGCTCGTTAGTTACGTTTTCTCGATGCATTGGTTGTTTCATCCAGCGTTGCCGCGGTTCGTGTCTTGCGTCAGGGAAGGGCGTGGCCATGTTGCTATTCCTGACTCCCCTCGCCCCCGACTGCCGCTTTTACAGGCACTGGATACTCGCGGAGTAGCCGACGCTGGGAGGGGCTGGGGGAGCTTGCGCAGTCCAACGCAAACTCCGGTGTAAAGCCAGTGCACCCTTGGTGACGCTGCTGCAGGCGGGTACCGATGCGCTGCAGGCGGGG